>NW_007220564.1:0-4337 GCF_000164805.1 Carlito syrichta | reverse complement strand
AAATAATCACTTTAACATAAATGGTCTAAATACACCAATTAGAAGACAGAAATGTCAGAGTGGATCACAAAATAAGACCCAATTGTGTGTTGTCTACAAAAAGCCCATGTTAAACATATTGACAAACAGATTAAAAGTAAAGAGATGGAGAAAGATATACCATGCAAACACTAATCATCAGAAAGTGGGAGTAGCTTCATTAATTTCAGACAGAGCAGATTTCAAAGCAAGGAAATGTTATTAGGGATAAAAAGGGGTATTACATAATGATTAAAGGGTAAATAGTCTGAGAAAACATAATACTCTTTAATGTGTATGCACTAACAATAGAGCACCAAAATATGAGGCAAATACTCATAAAACTGCAAGAAGAAATAGATTAACCCTCTATTATAGTTGGAGATTTTAATACCCCTCTGTCAGAAATGTACATATCCAGGAGGCAGAAGATCAGTAAGGATATAGTTGAACTCAATAGTATTATCAATCAACTGAATATAGTTGACATTGGTAGACTACTTCATCCAAGAACAACATTTACATGCTCTTTTCAAATTCACCAAAACTGACCACATTCTTGGCTGCAAAGTACATTTTAAATTTAAATTTAAGGAAAATAAATCATACATGTCTGTTCTCAGAAAACAATGGAATTTCACTAGAAATCTATTATAGCTGGAACATCCCCAAATAAATGGAGATTAAACAGCACACTGCTAAATAACACATAGATCAAAGAAGAACAATCTCAAAAAAAGTGATCTCGTAGAAGTGCAGAGCATTGTAATGGAGGCTAGGAGGAAAGGAGAGAGCAGTAGAAGGGGAGAGATTGGGTAACAGTTACAAAGTTACAGTTAGAAGGGAGGAATAAGTTTTGTTGTTCTATAGCATAGTAGAGTGACTATATTATGCTGTATATTTCAAAATAACTAGAAGAAAGGATTTTTGAATGTTCTCACCATAGAGAAATGATAAATTTATTAGGTGATGGACATGCTAAATGTCCACATTCAATCACTATACAAGGTATTCTTGTATTGAAACATCACACTACATCCCATAAATATGTACCACTACTATGTGTCAATTAAGAGTAAAAATATGTAAGAAAGCTCAAAAGCAATTTAAAAGTAATTTGAACTAAGTAAAATTAAAACATAATATATTAAAACACAATAATGAAATATTACAAACCACTTTACGACCACACATTTGATAACCTAAATGAAATAGACCAATTCCTAAAGATACCATCCACCAAAACTACATACAAAAAAACAAGCCTTTATCTATTTAAAAAATTGAATCAAAAGTTAGTCACCTTCAAAATAGAAAGCACCAGGCCCAAATGGATTCACTGGTGAATTCTACCATAGGTTAAAGAAAGAGTTATACCAATTATCAACAATCTCTTTCACACGAGCATACCATAGATACAGAAAAATATCTGATAAATACACCCATTCATAATAAATATTCTCAGTAAACTAGGAATAGAGGTGAATATTTTCAACTAACTACATAAAACCTACAAATACTTATAGCTGACACAAAATCAATAGTGAGAAAGTAGAAGCTTCCCCCAGTAATATCAGGGTCAAGGCAAGAATGTCACCTCTCACCACTTCTTTTCAGCATCATACTGGAAGTCCTAGATAGTATAAGACAAGATAAGGTATACATACTGGTAAGGAACTAACAAAGGAGTCTTTGTTCACATTACATGATTGTCTACATAGAAAATGTGAAAGACTCAACAACAACAAAAAACCTCCTGGAACTAATTGATTACCACAAATTTGCAGGATACAAGGTTAATATTAAAAAGCCAACTGCTTTCCTACATACCAGTAATGAACAAGTAGAACGTGACATTAATTAAAAACACATTACTATGTCTTCTGAGCCTTTCCTTTATGTGTGGGATTTGCCAGAGACTCGGTGTTTTGTTTCTCCCACCCCCATTACTACCGCCTGGCTTCTGCCATGTGGCAAAGAAGGGTGACTGATAAATGAAACTTCACAGTGTGAAAGCCAACAACTCTTCCCCTCACTTCTTCCCTGGAATGACTGGCTTCCCCTGAGATTGGCACTGAGTTTTGCCACACTTCTCCTTGCCTAGTACATAATCCAGCACCCGAGTGCCAGTGTGGGGCACCACATGCCCTGTTCTCCAAGTCATCCCTGCATTGCTATTTCTGGCTCTCTTGTCTACTTTTGTACATACCCTTAATTTTTAACTTACTGTCCCGTAAAGAGAATTTTGTACAATGTTATTTCTGTGGGAAGGAGGAAGACAAGCCAAGGTGGAACTAGGTTGGACATAGTGTAACTCCTGAGTTCTGCTGCTCTGGAATCTGACCAGAAATATAAACCTAGACTTTAAGGTGAAAAAACCCCACATTACTACTTATAGTAGCCCCCCTAAAAAGGTATAAATCTAACAAAATGCATACGGACTTATATGAGGAAAACCACAAAACTTTGATGAAAGATATCAAAGAAGAACAAAATAAATGGAGAGATATTCCATGCTCATGAATAGGAATACTCAATATTTTCAACAACATATTGGTACTTCCGAATTTGATCTATAGATTCAGTGCAATCCCAGTCAAAATCCCAGCAAGTTATTTTGTAGATATCAACAAACTGATTCTAAAGTTTATATAGAGAGGAAAGAGACCTAGAATAGTCAACTCAAGCAGGAGGAGCAGAAGTACAAAGTTGGAGAACTGACGTTACCTGACTTTAAGACTTATTTTAAAGCTATAGTGATCAAGACAGTGCTGTATTGATAAAAGAATAGGTAAATTGGCATATGAAACCGAATATTTAGTCCAGAACTAGATCTACATATATAAAATCAACTGATCTTTTTGACAAAGGAGCAAGGCAATACAATGAAGCAAAGGTCATCTTTTCAACAAATGGTGCTGGAACAACTGGACATCACATGCAAAAACAAAAAGGTGGGAGGTTGAGACAGAAGAAATGCCTGAGCACAGGAGTTTGAGGTCAGACTGGGAAATTAGAGAGACTCTGACTCTTAAAAATAAAGAAAGCAAACTAAATGTGAAATGCAATACTACAAAACTCCTGGGAAACAACATAGGAGAAAACTTAGGTGACCTTGTGTATGATGATAATTTTTTTTCTAGATATAACACCTAAAGCACAATCCATGAAAAAAAATAATCGGTAAGATAGACTTCATTAAAATAAAAATCTTCTGCACTGTGAAGATAATGTCAAGATAAGGAGAAGACAAGCCACACGTCAGGAGAAAATATTTGCAAAGCACACATTTGATAAAGGACCATCATCCAAAATCCACAAAGAACTCTTAAAACTCAACAATAAGAAAATAAAAATTCAATTTAAAAATGGGTAAAAGACCTTATTGGACACCCTACCAATCAAGATATACAGATGGTGAGTAAGCTTATGAAAACATGTTCAACACTGTATGTCATTAGGAAATTGCAAATTAAAACAATGAGACTTCACTAAACACTTATTGGAATGTAAAAACTCAAAGCGCTGACAACACAAATTGCTAACACAAATTTAAAGCAACGGGAACTCTCATTCATTACTGGTGGGAATGTAAAACAGTACAATAACTTTGGAAAACTTTGGCAGTTCTAACAAAACTAAACACAGTTTTACCATATATGATCCCACGATTGTGCTTCTTGGAACTTACCCAAATGAACTGAAAATTTATGTCTACACAAAAATGTCCACATGGATGATTATAGCTGTCTTATTTATCATTGTCAAGATTTAGAAGCAACTAAGATCAGTAGGTAAATAGATAAATAAACTGTGGAACATCAAGGTAATGAAATTCAGTGATAAGAAGAAATGAGCCATTAAATCATGAAAAGACATGAAGGAACTTAAAATGCATATCACCAAGTGAAAGAACCCAATCTGAAAAGGCTACATAATGTATGACTCCTATTATGCTGCATTCTAGAAAAGACAAAACTATGAATATAGTAAAAAAAAAAAAAATCAGTGGTTTCCAGGGGCTAGGGAGAAGGGTGGGATCAATAGCCAGATCACAGGTGATTTTTAGAGCAATGAGACTATTATGTATAATACTACAACAGTAGATATATGTCAATATATATGTGTCAAAGCACAGAGAACTGCAACACCAAGAGTAAACCCTAATGTAAACTAAAGACTTTGTATGATAACAATGTGTCAGTGTGGGTTCATTGATTATATGCAGCAGGATGTCAATAGTAGGGGAGGTTGTGAATGTGTTGGAACATGAGGTATATGGGAACTCCCTGTACTTTTCATTCAGTTATGCTGCCCCT
>NW_007220563.1:0-838 GCF_000164805.1 Carlito syrichta | reverse complement strand
ACTCTCATTCATTACTGGTGGGAATGTAAAACAGTACAATAACTTTGGAAAACTTTGGCAGTTTCTAACAAAACTAAACACAGTTTTACCATATATGATCCCACGATTGTGCTTCTTGGAACTTACCCAAATGAACTGAAAATTTATGTCTACACAAAAATGTCCACATGGATGATTATAGCTGTCTTATTTATCATTGTCAAGATTTAGAAGCAACTAAGATCAGTAGGTAAATAGATAAATAAACTGTGGAACATCAAGGTAATGAAATTCAGTGATAAGAAGAAATGAGCCATTAAATCATGAAAAGACATGAAGGAACTTAAAATGCATATCACCAAGTGAAAGAACCCAATCTGAAAAGGCTACATAATGTATGACTCCTATTATGCTGCATTCTAGAAAAGACAAAACTATGAATATAGTAAAAAAAAAAAAAAAATCAGTGGTTTCCAGGGGCTAGGGAGAAGGGTGGGATCAATAGCCAGATCACAGGTGATTTTTAGAGCAATGAGACTATTAAGTATAATACTACAACAGTAGATATATGTCAATATATATGTGTCAAAACACAGAGAACTGCAACACCAAGAGTAAACCCTAATGTAAACTAAAGACTTTGTATGATAACAATGTGTCAGTGTGGGGTTCATTGATTATATGCAGCAGGATGTCAATAGTAGGGGAGGTTGTGAATGTGTTGGAACATGAGGTATATGGGAACTCCCTGTACTTTTCATTCAGTTATGCTGCCCCTCTAAAACTACTCTATAAAATAGTCTTGCTAATTTTTTAAAACGTGAAAAAAATCGCAATTTGAGGGGACTTTAACCATCCT
>NW_007220562.1:0-4592 GCF_000164805.1 Carlito syrichta | reverse complement strand
AAATAATCACTTTAACATAAATGGTCTAAATACACCAATTAGAAGACAGAAATGTCAGAGTGGATCACAAAATAAGACCCAATTGTGTGTTGTCTACAAAAAGCCCATGTTAAACATATTGACAAACAGATTAAAAGTAAAGAGATGGAGAAAGATATACCATGCAAACACTAATCATCAGAAAGTGGGAGTAGCTTCATTAATTTCAGACAGAGCAGATTTCAAAGCAAGGAAATGTTATTAGGGATAAAAAGGGGTATTACATAATGATTAAAGGGTAAATAGTCTGAGAAAACATAATACTCTTTAATGTGTATGCACTAACAATAGAGCACCAAAATATGAGGCAAATACTCATAAAACTGCAAGAAGAAATAGATTAACCCTCTATTATAGTTGGAGATTTTAATACCCCTCTGTCAGAAATGTACATATCCAGGAGGCAGAAGATCAGTAAGGATATAGTTGAACTCAATAGTATTATCAATCAACTGAATATAGTTGACATTGGTAGACTACTTCATCCAAGAACAACATTTACATGCTCTTTTCAAATTCACCAAAACTGACCACATTCTTGGCTGCAAAGTACATTTTAAATTTAAATTTAAGGAAAATAAATCATACATGTCTGTTCTCAGAAAACAATGGAATTTCACTAGAAATCTATTATAGCTGGAACATCCCCAAATAAATGGAGATTAAACAGCACACTGCTAAATAACACATAGATCAAAGAAGAACAATCTCAAAAAAAGTGATCTCGTAGAAGTGCAGAGCATTGTAATGGAGGCTAGGAGGAAAGGAGAGAGCAGTAGAAGGGGAGAGATTGGGTAACAGTTACAAAGTTACAGTTAGAAGGGAGGAATAAGTTTTGTTGTTCTATAGCATAGTAGAGTGACTATATTATGCTGTATATTTCAAAATAACTAGAAGAAAGGATTTTTGAATGTTCTCACCATAGAGAAATGATAAATTTATTAGGTGATGGACATGCTAAATGTCCACATTCAATCACTATACAAGGTATTCTTGTATTGAAACATCACACTACATCCCATAAATATGTACCACTACTATGTGTCAATTAAGAGTAAAAATATGTAAGAAAGCTCAAAAGCAATTTAAAAGTAATTTGAACTAAGTAAAATTAAAACATAATATATTAAAACACAATAATGAAATATTACAAACCACTTTACGACCACACATTTGATAACCTAAATGAAATAGACCAATTCCTAAAGATACCATCCACCAAAACTACATACAAAAAAACAAGCCTTTATCTATTTAAAAAATTGAATCAAAAGTTAGTCACCTTCAAAATAGAAAGCACCAGGCCCAAATGGATTCACTGGTGAATTCTACCATAGGTTAAAGAAAGAGTTATACCAATTATCAACAATCTCTTTCAACACGAGCATACCAATAGATACAAGAAAAATATCTGATAAAATACACCCATTCATAATAAATATTCTCAGTAAACTAGGAATAGAGGTGAATATTTTCAACTAACTACATAAAACCTACAAATACTTATAGCTGACACAAAATCAATAGTGAGAAAGTAGAAGCTTCCCCCAGTAATATCAGGGTCAAGGCAAGAATGTCACCTCTCACCACTTCTTTTCAGCATCATACTGGAAGTCCTAGATAGTATAAGACAAGATAAGGTATACATACTGGTAAGGAACTAACAAAGGAGTCTTTGTTCACATTACATGATTGTCTACATAGAAAATGTGAAAGACTCAACAACAACAAAAAACCTCCTGGAACTAATTGATTACCACAAATTTGCAGGATACAAGGTTAATATTAAAAAGCCAACTGCTTTCCTACATACCAGTAATGAACAAGTAGAACGTGACATTAATTAAAAACACATTACTATGTCTTCTGAGCCTTTCCTTTATGTGTGGGATTTGCCAGAGACTCGGTGTTTTGTTTCTCCCACCCCCATTACTACCGCCTGGCTTCTGCCATGTGGCAAAGAAGGGTGACTGATAAATGAAACTTCACAGTGTGAAAGCCAACAACTCTTCCCCTCACTTCTTCCCTGGAATGACTGGCTTCCCCTGAGATTGGCACTGAGTTTTGCCACACTTCTCCTTGCCTAGTACATAATCCAGCACCCGAGTGCCAGTGTGGGGCACCACATGCCCTGTTCTCCAAGTCATCCCTGCATTGCTATTTCTGGCTCTCTTGTCTACTTTTGTACATACCCTTAATTTTTAACTTACTGTCCCGTAAGAGAATTTTGTACAATGTTATTTCTGTGGGAAGGAGGAGACAGCCAAGGTGGAACTAGTTGGACATAGTGTAACTCCTGAGTTCTGCTGCTCTGGAATCTGACCAGAAATATAAACCTAGACTTTAAGGTGAAAAAACCCCACATTACTACTTATAGTAGCCCCCCCTAAAAAGGTATAAATCTAACAAAATGCATACGGACTTATATGAGGAAAACCACAAAACTTTGATGAAAGATATCAAAGAAGAACAAAATAAATGGAGAGATATTCCATGCTCATGAATAGGAATACTCAATATTTTCAACAACATATTGGTACTTCCGAATTTGATCTATAGATTCAGTGCAATCCCAGTCAAAATCCCAGCAAGTTATTTTGTAGATATCAACAAACTGATTCTAAAGTTTATATAGAGAGGAAAGAGACCTAGAATAGTCAACTCAAGCAGGAGGAGCAGAAGTACAAAGTTGGAGAACTGACGTTACCTGACTTTAAGACTTATTTTAAAGCTATAGTGATCAAGACAGTGCTGTATTGATAAAAGAATAGGTAAATTGGCATATGAAACCGAATATTTAGTCCAGAACTAGATCTACATATATAAAATCAACTGATCTTTTTGACAAAGGAGCAAGGCAATACAATGAAGCAAAGGTCATCTTTTCAACAAATGGTGCTGGAACAACTGGACATCACATGCAAAAACAAAAAGGTGGGAGGTTGAGACAGAAGAAATGCCTGAGCACAGGAGTTTGAGGTCAGACTGGGAAATTAGAGAGACTCTGACTCTTAAAAATAAAGAAAGCAAACTAAATGTGAAATGCAATACTACAAAACTCCTGGGAAACAACATAGGAGAAAACTTAGGTGACCTTGTGTATGATGATAATTTTTTTTCTAGATATAACACCTAAAGCACAATCCATGAAAAAAAATAATCGGTAAGATAGACTTCATTAAAATAAAAATCTTCTGCACTGTGAAGATAATGTCAAGATAAGGAGAAGACAAGCCACACGTCAGGAGAAAATATTTGCAAAGCACACATTTGATAAAGGACCATCATCCAAAATCCACAAAGAACTCTTAAAACTCAACAATAAGAAAATAAAAATTCAATTTAAAAATGGGTAAAAGACCTTATTGGACACCCTACCAATCAAGATATACAGATGGTGAGTAAGCTTATGAAAACATGTTCAACACTGTATGTCATTAGGAAATTGCAAATTAAAACAATGAGACTTCACTAAACACTTATTGGAATGTAAAAACTCAAAGCGCTGACAACACAAATTGCTAACACAAATCTAAAGCAACGGGAACTCTCATTCATTACTGGTGGGAATGTAAAACAGTACAATAACTTTGGAAAACTTTGGCAGTTTCTAACAAAACTAAACACAGTTTTACCATATATGATCCCACGATTGTGCTTCTTGGAACTTACCCAAATGAACTGAAAATTTATGTCTACACAAAAATGTCCACATGGATGATTATAGCTGTCTTATTTATCATTGTCAAGATTTAGAAGCAACTAAGATCAGTAGGTAAATAGATAAATAAACTGTGGAACATCAAGGTAATGAAATTCAGTGATAAGAAGAAATGAGCCATTAAATCATGAAAAGACATGAAGGAACTTAAAATGCATATCACCAAGTGAAAGAACCCAATCTGAAAAGGCTACATAATGTATGACTCCTATTATGCTGCATTCTAGAAAAGACAAAACTATGAATATAGTAAAAAAAAAAAAAATCAGTGGTTTCCAGGGGCTAGGGAGAAGGGTGGGATCAATAGCCAGATCACAGGTGATTTTTAGAGCAATGAGACTATTATGTATAATACTACAACAGTAGATATATGTCAATATATATGTGTCAAAGCACAGAGAACTGCAACACCAAGAGTAAACCCTAATGTAAACTAAAGACTTTGTATGATAACAATGTGTCAGTGTGGGTTCATTGATTATATGCAGCAGGATGTCAATAGTAGGGGAGGTTGTGAATGTGTTGGAACATGAGGTATATGGGAACTCCCTGTACTTTTCATTCAGTTATGCTGCCCCTCTAAAACTACTCTATAAAATAGTCTTGCTAATTTTTTAAAACGTGAAAAAAATCGCAATTTGAGGGGACTTTAACCATCCTCCTAGTAATTGAAGTAATAAATACACAGAAAGTTATCACATACAAAACACCTGGAAACACTGTAAATCAAAGTGTTACTAAGGTACACTATATAAAAGCATATAAAACAAATTTTTATAATTATTAAAGAACTTTTATACAACCCAACAGAATTAAAGTAGGAACTGGTAGC
>NW_007220561.1:0-4689 GCF_000164805.1 Carlito syrichta | reverse complement strand
AAATAATCACTTTAACATAAATGGTCTAAATACACCAATTAGAAGACAGAAATGTCAGAGTGGATCACAAAATAAGACCCAATTGTGTGTTGTCTACAAAAAGCCCATGTTAAACATATTGACAAACAGATTAAAAGTAAAGAGATGGAGAAAGATATACCATGCAAACACTAATCATCAGAAAGTGGGAGTAGCTTCATTAATTTCAGACAGAGCAGATTTCAAAGCAAGGAAATGTTATTAGGGATAAAAAGGGGTATTACATAATGATTAAAGGGTAAATAGTCTGAGAAAACATAATACTCTTTAATGTGTATGCACTAACAATAGAGCACCAAAATATGAGGCAAATACTCATAAAACTGCAAGAAGAAATAGATTAACCCTCTATTATAGTTGGAGATTTTAATACCCCTCTGTCAGAAATGTACATATCCAGGAGGCAGAAGATCAGTAAGGATATAGTTGAACTCAATAGTATTATCAATCAACTGAATATAGTTGACATTGGTAGACTACTTCATCCAAGAACAACATTTACATGCTCTTTTCAAATTCACCAAAACTGACCACATTCTTGGCTGCAAAGTACATTTTAAATTTAAATTTAAGGAAAATAAATCATACATGTCTGTTCTCAGAAAACAATGGAATTTCACTAGAAATCTATTATAGCTGGAACATCCCCAAATAAATGGAGATTAAACAGCACACTGCTAAATAACACATAGATCAAAGAAGAACAATCTCAAAAAAAGTGATCTCGTAGAAGTGCAGAGCATTGTAATGGAGGCTAGGAGGAAAGGAGAGAGCAGTAGAAGGGGAGAGATTGGGTAACAGTTACAAAGTTACAGTTAGAAGGGAGGAATAAGTTTTGTTGTTCTATAGCATAGTAGAGTGACTATATTATGCTGTATATTTCAAAATAACTAGAAGAAAGGATTTTTGAATGTTCTCACCATAGAGAAATGATAAATTTATTAGGTGATGGACATGCTAAATGTCCACATTCAATCACTATACAAGGTATTCTTGTATTGAAACATCACACTACATCCCATAAATATGTACCACTACTATGTGTCAATTAAGAGTAAAAATATGTAAGAAAGCTCAAAAGCAATTTAAAAGTAATTTGAACTAAGTAAAATTAAAACATAATATATTAAAACACAATAATGAAATATTACAAACCACTTTACGACCACACATTTGATAACCTAAATGAAATAGACCAATTCCTAAAGATACCATCCACCAAAACTACATACAAAAAAACAAGCCTTTATCTATTTAAAAAATTGAATCAAAAGTTAGTCACCTTCAAAATAGAAAGCACCAGGCCCAAATGGATTCACTGGTGAATTCTACCATAGGTTAAAGAAAGAGTTATACCAATTATCAACAATCTCTTTCAACACGAGCATACCAATAGATACAAGAAAAATATCTGATAAAATACACCCATTCATAATAAATATTCTCAGTAAACTAGGAATAGAGGTGAATATTTTCAACTAACTACATAAAACCTACAAATACTTATAGCTGACACAAAATCAATAGTGAGAAAGTAGAAGCTTCCCCCAGTAATATCAGGGTCAAGGCAAGAATGTCACCTCTCACCACTTCTTTTCAGCATCATACTGGAAGTCCTAGATAGTATAAGACAAGATAAGGTATACATACTGGTAAGGAACTAACAAAGGAGTCTTTGTTCACATTACATGATTGTCTACATAGAAAATGTGAAAGACTCAACAACAACAAAAAACCTCCTGGAACTAATTGATTACCACAAATTTGCAGGATACAAGGTTAATATTAAAAAGCCAACTGCTTTCCTACATACCAGTAATGAACAAGTAGAACGTGACATTAATTAAAAACACATTACTATGTCTTCTGAGCCTTTCCTTTATGTGTGGGATTTGCCAGAGACTCGGTGTTTTGTTTCTCCCACCCCCATTACTACCGCCTGGCTTCTGCCATGTGGCAAAGAAGGGTGACTGATAAATGAAACTTCACAGTGTGAAAGTCAACAACTCTTCCCCTCACTTCTTCCCTGGAATGACTGGCTTCCCCTGAGATTGGCACTGAGTTTTGCCACACTTCTCCTTGCCTAGTACATAATCCAGCACCCGAGTGCCAGTGTGGGGCACCACATGCCCTGTTCTCCAAGTCATCCCTGCATTGCTATTTCTGGCTCTCTTGTCTACTTTTGTACATACCCTTAATTTTTAACTTACTGTCCCGTAAAAGAGAATTTTGTACAATGTTATTTCTGTGGGAAGGAGGAAGACAAGCCAAGGTGGAACTAGGTTGGACATAGTGTAACTCCTGAGTTCTGCTGCTCTGGAATCTGACCAGAAATATAAACCTAGACTTTAAGGTGAAAAAACCCCACATTACTACTTATAGTAGCCCCCCTAAAAAGGTATAAATCTAACAAAATGCATACGGACTTATATGAGGAAAACCACAAAACTTTGATGAAAGATATCAAAGAAGAACAAAATAAATGGAGAGATATTCCATGCTCATGAATAGGAATACTCAATATTTTCAACAACATATTGGTACTTCCGAATTTGATCTATAGATTCAGTGCAATCCCAGTCAAAATCCCAGCAAGTTATTTTGTAGATATCAACAAACTGATTCTAAAGTTTATATAGAGAGGAAAGAGACCTAGAATAGTCAACTCAAGCAGGAGGAGCAGAAGTACAAAGTTGGAGAACTGACGTTACCTGACTTTAAGACTTATTTTAAAGCTATAGTGATCAAGACAGTGCTGTATTGATAAAAGAATAGGTAAATTGGCATATGAAACCGAATATTTAGTCCAGAACTAGATCTACATATATAAAATCAACTGATCTTTTTGACAAAGGAGCAAGGCAATACAATGAAGCAAAGGTCATCTTTTCAACAAATGGTGCTGGAACAACTGGACATCACATGCAAAAACAAAAAGGTGGGAGGTTGAGACAGAAGAAATGCCTGAGCACAGGAGTTTGAGGTCAGACTGGGAAATTAGAGAGACTCTGACTCTTAAAAATAAAGAAAGCAAACTAAATGTGAAATGCAATACTACAAAACTCCTGGGAAACAACATAGGAGAAAACTTAGGTGACCTTGTGTATGATGATAATTTTTTTTCTAGATATAACACCTAAAGCACAATCCATGAAAAAAAATAATCGGTAAGATAGACTTCATTAAAATAAAAATCTTCTGCACTGTGAAGATAATGTCAAGATAAGGAGAAGACAAGCCACACGTCAGGAGAAAATATTTGCAAAGCACACATTTGATAAAGGACCATCATCCAAAATCCACAAAGAACTCTTAAAACTCAACAATAAGAAAATAAAAATTCAATTTAAAAATGGGTAAAAGACCTTATTGGACACCCTACCAATCAAGATATACAGATGGTGAGTAAGCTTATGAAAACATGTTCAACACTGTATGTCATTAGGAAATTGCAAATTAAAACAATGAGACTTCACTAAACACTTATTGGAATGTAAAAACTCAAAGCGCTGACAACACAAATTGCTAACACAAATCTAAAGCAACGGGAACTCTCATTCATTACTGGTGGGAATGTAAAACAGTACAATAACTTTGGAAAACTTTGGCAGTTTCTAACAAAACTAAACACAGTTTTACCATATATGATCCCACGATTGTGCTTCTTGGAACTTACCCAAATGAACTGAAAATTTATGTCTACACAAAAATGTCCACATGGATGATTATAGCTGTCTTATTTATCATTGTCAAGATTTAGAAGCAACTAAGATCAGTAGGTAAATAGATAAATAAACTGTGGAACATCAAGGTAATGAAATTCAGTGATAAGAAGAAATGAGCCATTAAATCATGAAAAGACATGAAGGAACTTAAAATGCATATCACCAAGTGAAAGAACCCAATCTGAAAAGGCTACATAATGTATGACCCTATTATGCTGCATTCTAGAAAAGACAAAACTATGAATATAGTAAAAAAAAAAAAAAAATCAGTGGTTTCCAGGGGCTAGGGAGAAGGGTGGGATCAATAGCCAGATCACAGGTGATTTTTAGAGCAATGAGACTATTAAGTATAATACTACAACAGTAGATATATGTCAATATATATGTGTCAAAACACAGAGAACTGCAACACCAAGAGTAAACCCTAATGTAAACTAAAGACTTTGTATGATAACAATGTGTCAGTGTGGGTTCATTGATTATATGCAGCAGGATGTCAATAGTAGGGGAGGTTGTGAATGTGTTGGAACATGAGGTATATGGGAACTCCCTGTACTTTTCATTCAGTTATGCTGCCCCTCTAAAACTACTCTATAAAATAGTCTTGCTAATTTTTTAAAACGTGAAAAAAATCGCAATTTGAGGGGACTTTAACCATCCTCCTAGTAATTGAAGTAATAAATACACAGAAAGTTATCACATACAAAACACCTGGAAACACTGTAAATCAAAGTGTTACTAAGATACACTATATAAAAGCATATAAAACAAATTTTTATAATTATTAAAGAACTTTTATACAACCCAACAGAATTAAAGTAGGAACTGGTAGCATTAAGATATTTTGAAAACCCCAAAATATTTGGAAATTAAAAAGCATATTTTTAAATATGCCTTTTAGAAAGAAGAAGTAAAAAGAAACATT
>NW_007220560.1:0-5560 GCF_000164805.1 Carlito syrichta | reverse complement strand
CAGGCTGAGGTGAATGGATTGCCTGAGCCCACGGGTTCAAGAACCCCCTGGACAGCGAGACCTCATCTCTACAATAAATCAAAAAAATCAGCCGGGTGTGGTAGCGCATGCCTGTAATTCCGGCTACTTGGAAGGCTGAGGCAGAGGGATCGCCAGAGCCCAGCAGGTTGAGGCTGTGGTGGCTGGGAGCAGCCATTGCACTCCAGTCTGGGCGACAGAGTGAGACTCCAACTCAAAAAAAAAAAAAAATCTACTCTTTACATTTCACTTATTTTACTCGATGATTGTGACATTCATCTGTACCATTGCATAAAAACATAATAGAATATTCACCAGCATGTCAATAAAGCATTTAATTTGTTAAATCCTAAAATAAACATTTTGATAACTAAATAAAATATTTTGTTGCAGAAATGGAGAGAGGAAAAAAAAGAAATATTCAGGAAGCAGCTAAATCTGTACTTAGAAGCATATTCATAGCATCAAATAGTTATATTAGAAACGAAGAAATGTCTTAAATCAATAACCTGGATTCTACCTTAGAAACACTTATAACAAGAATAATTAAATGAATAATGTTCCAAGAATAATGTTCTGATGTTCTCACTGGCAAATTCTACTGAGGATTTAAGGGAGAAATAAGACAAAATTTCTACTATTCCAGCAAATAGATGTGGGAACAATTCCAATTCATTTTATCCATCCATTATTACAGATACAAGTACTACCAGGCAAAGACATTAAAAGAAAGGATGCTGCACACCAATATCCTCATGGACATGGACAAGAAATTCTCTCAAATATAGATATTTACAAAAAGTATAATACATAATAATCAAATGTGGCTTATCCCCATTAAGAAAAGATGGTGAAAAAATTTTTAAAAATAAACATAAGCAACAAAAGAGACAATATAAGAAAAATAATATGATTATCCTAAGAGATATAGAAAAAAGTTTTGACAAGATTCAACACCAATTCAAGATTTAAAAAAAATAAATAAAAGAAATTATCTCTGGGAATCACAAATAAAAGAAATATTTGTTAGCCGGATAAGGTTATCCAACATAAAACCTACAATTAACATTCTACTTAAGTCAAGATTGAATGCCTTCCCACTAGTACAGAAAAAAAGGCTTGCATGTTCACTCTTGGTGCTTCTATTCTCTATCAGGATTAAGATTTTAGCCTCTGAAGTGAGAAAAGAAAATCTATTTGGAAAGGCATAAATAAACATAAATGAATTTTCAGTTGGGATGATGCTCTACATAGAAAATTCTAAATAATCACAAAAAACATTAGGATAAGTAACATAAGCAAAGATGTATGATATAAGGTCAATATAATAGCAATAAACAAATTGACTTTAAAAATAAAGCATTATTTACAATAGAAATAACAAATAAATCTAACTACACATGTTCAGGATTTTTAAAATGTAAGCTACAAAAATATGATAGAAATTGAGGACAGCCGGGCTCGGTGGCTCAGCCTGTCATCCCGTGCCTTTGGGAGGCTGAGGTGAATGGATTGCCTGGGCCTGCGGGTTTGAGACTTGCCTGGGCAGCGAGACCTCATCTCTACAATAAATCAAAAAATCAGCTGGGCGTGGCAGTGTGCACCTGTAATTCCGGCTACTCGGAAGGCTGAGGCGGAAGGATCACTGGAGCCCAGCAGGTCGAGGCTGTGGTGGCCAGGAGCGGCCACTGCACTCCAGTCTGGGCGACAGAGTGAGACTCCAACTCAAAAAAAAAAAACAAAAAAAAAGAAATTGAGGACAATCTAAAGAGAGAGGTACACCATGTTTATGGAGTGAAATTTCAGTATCATTAAAATGCCTATTAACTCTAAAGTTAGCTATAGATTCAACTCAATTCTAATCAAAACCCCAGAAAATGTTCTAAAAATAAACAAGCTGATTATAATATTTATTTGAAAAAGAAGAGAACCTAGAGAAATCAAAACAATTTTTCAAAAAAATGTAGGAGTCACAATACCTAATATTACTGTATTATAAAGGTAAAGAGGTTAGTTCCAAGATGGCCATCATGGAGAAGCAGACCAGCACCACTCTTGCAGATCAAGGCAGAGAGCAAGAACCAAGCCACTGATAGATGGAGACACCCTGAAGACACTTGGGGGAGAGTGAAGCAACCTAAACCCAGAACAAGTCTCTTTGAGCACATAGATTCCAGCAAATGATGGCAGGCATGGTGATCCAGGTGCCCCGTCACCTATCATACACCAGGCTCACACAGGAACTGAAGCCCTGCCCAATGAATGAGAGTGGGTCAATGTACCTAGGATGCTTTGGGTCCATTCATGCCCTCACAGTCATGTGTGAGTCATGTGGGAGGAGTCCAGGTCAGGGCACCGTGGTGGGCAACCCATCTCACGTGGCATGGGGAAAAAAGTCCACACTGGGTCAGCAGCTGTGAGCACAGTTTCCACCAGCAGAGCCAGGCAGCTGGCTCCCAGGCAAGGAAAGCCTGCCTGCAGAGTAAACCTTGCCGGCACCCAGCTCATCTTTCCAGTCAGATCAGGAAGAATCACCTCCAAGCCCTCCATGCCTGCAGGGTGGATTCCCTCCCCTCTCCCTAGTGGTAGGGAAATCACTCTTTTTCAAGAGAAGTGTGTGGACACGAACAGGGAGGGACCAACACAAAATACAACTGAAGGCTTTCTCAGTGGGAAGGCCTCTAGTCTACAGACCACAGACAGCAGGCAGGGGGTCCTATCCCCCCACCCAATCCCTGCAGGGTGCTAGCAGCAGGGTCAGCTACAATTAAGAAACCTGCCACAAGGTGGAGCAAGGGAAGAAGTGAATGCCCCCTCCCTCACCCACTGAGTAACCTATAGTGAGACACAGTAAATGCCTTGCAAGAGGGTAGGTGGCTAACTTCAGAGCAACCAATCCAAAAGGAATTACAGAGAGGGAAGACAGGCCTCTCACAAATGAGGGAAAAAAAACCAATGAAAAAAATAGGTAACAATCAGAGTACTAAAGAGACAGTGCCCTGCCGCCAAAATAGCTATTAGAGCACAAACAATGGAAACTTTCCACCCCACTGAAAAACCTGCCCCAGATAACTGTCACAGAAATCAGAGAGTAGATGGCTAAAATGAACAGAGAGAACCAAGAGAAACAAGAAGCGAAACTCAGTGAAGTCATACAGGAAGTAAAAATGGAGTTATCCAATTTTAGGAAAGCCTATTCTGAAACACTGGACATGAAGAACTCCACCCTGGAAATAAAAAAACAAGGTAACAAGCATAGGCAGCAGGAGCAACCATGCAGAGGCAATAATCTCAGAGCTTGAAAACCAAAATATGGAATTAACCCAGTATGTCAAAAACATAGATAAAAAGGTTCAAAAAGAAGAAGCAAAGCCTCCAAAACATGTGAGACTATGTAAAGAAGCCAAATCTATTCCTGATTGGTATCCCTGAAGCAGAAAGGGGAACTGAGAACACCATGGAACAAGTATTCCATGAGGTCTTCCAAGAAAACTTCCCACATCTTGCTAAAGAGGCAATAATTTAAGCACAAGAGATTCAGAGGACCCCCACCAGATATCACATGAGGAGAACAACACCAAGACACATAGTAATCTACCTCCACGAAAGAAAAAATCCTAAGGGCAGCAAAAAAGAAAGGTCAGATTACCTACTGAGGAAGTCCCATCAGAATTGCTCTAGACTTAACTGCAGAAACACTACAAGCTAGAAGGGACTGAAGACCAGTCTTCAATGTTCTTAAAGATAAGTAATTCAAACCAAAATGTCCTCTCTGCTAAGCAACCTTCATCAGTGATGGAGAATTAAAATCTTTCCCAGACATCCAATCCCAAAGAGAATATGCCATCTCAAGACAAGCCATACAGGAGACACTACAGGTGTTAAACACAGGAGAAAAAAATGAGAAGGGTCAAACGAATCACAAAAGTACAAGCAAGCATAGAGTCAACAGAGCATACAGAGCACTCACAAAAATGAAAATAGAGAGCTACACCATGTTTATGGAGTGGAAAATTCATATATAAATACAAAAGTGTAAAAAAAACAAAGCAACCCTCTACAAGCCCTATAACAGGAATAAACTCTCACATTTCAATAATCAGTCTGAATGTGAATGGGCCAGATGCACCTCTGAAAAGACATGGAGTGGCAAAGTAGATAAGGAAGCATAATCCAATAGTCTGCTGCCACTAGGAAATTCACCTCACTACAAAGGTGACCCACAGGCTCAAAGCTAAAGGCTGGAAAATGATCTTTCAGAAAAATAGAAAATAGAAAAGAACAGGGGTAGTTATTCTGTTATTAGACAAAGCAGACTTTACAATCAAAAGTTAAAAAGGATATGGAAGGACACTACACAATGATAAAAGGCTCAGTCCGCCAGCAAAAAATATCCATCTTAAACATATATGCACTAAACACAGGAGCACCAGGTTTTATAAAACAACTACTAAGTAAACTAAGAGAAGATATTGACTCTTCCACAATTATAGCAGGAGACCTAAATATCCCACTAACAGCTCTAGGTAGATCACTGAGGCAAAAAACCAACAAGAAGATTCAAAATCTTAACTCAACACCTAGTCAAATGAATTTAGAAGACATCTACAGAACACTCCACCCAAAAATGTACAGGGTATACAGTCTACTCATCAGCACATGAAATGTACTCCAAAATTGATCACATTCTTAAAAATTAAGTATGAACAGATTTCAAAGATCAAAACAATATCATGAATCTTCTTAAATCACAGCAGAATAAAAATAAATATCATCACTAACAAGACCCCCCCAAAACAGTCAAAAGCATGGACACCAAACAACATGCTGTTGAATAACTTTGGGGTCAACACAGAAATCAAGACAGAAATAAAAAGATTCCTGGGAAACACAAAAACACATTTTATAAGAATCTCTGGGATGCCATGAAAGCAGTATAAAGATAAAAAATTAATAGCACTGCATGCACACATCAAGAAAACAGAAAGATCACAAATAGTCTAACATCACACCTATGAGAGCTGGAAAGGCAAGACCACCTGAATCCTAACTTCAGCAGAAGAATCCAGATGATCAAGATAAAATCACAATTGCAGAACATAGAAGACAAAAAATATTATAGATGGGATCAACAAGACAAAAACCTGGTTCTTTGAAAGGATAAATATGATTGGCAGACCCCTGACCAGATTGACTAAAAAAGGGAGAGAAAGTCTAAATAAACACAATTAGAAACACAAAAGGCAAAGTCACAACTGACCCTGAAGAAATTCAAAACATTATCAGAAATTACTATGAACACTTGTATTCAAATAAACTAGAAAACCTAGAGGAAATGAAGGACTTTCTGACATCACACAGCCTACCAAGGTTGACAAGAAGAAACTGAAACTTTAAACAGACCAATAATAATTCAGGAAATTTACTTAGCCATAAGAAATCTCCTCCTCTAACCCCTCCCCCGCAAAAGCTCCGGACCAGATAGCTTCCTAGCTGAATTCTACAAGACATACAAGGAGGGCCTGATATCTATCTTATTGAA
>NW_007220559.1:0-5443 GCF_000164805.1 Carlito syrichta | reverse complement strand
ATTCCGGCTACTTGGAAGGCTGAGGCAGAGGGATCGCCAGAGCCCAGCAGGTTGAGGCTGTGGTGGCTGGGAGCAGCCATTGCACTCCAGTCTGGGCGACAGAGTGAGACTCCAACTCAAAAAAAAAAAAAATCTACTCTTTACATTTCACTTATTTTACTCAATGATTGTGACATTCATCTGTACCATTGCATAAAAACATAATAGAATATTCACCAGCATGTCAATAAAGCATTTAATTTGTTAAATCCTAAAATAAACATTTTGATAACTAAATAAAATATTTTGTTGCAGAAATGGAGAGAGGAAAAAAAAGAAATATTCAGGAAGCAGCTAAATCTGTACTTAGAAGCATATTCATAGCATCAAATAGTTATATTAGAAATGAAGAAATGTCTTAAATCAATAACCTGGATTCTACCTTAGAAACACTTATAACAAGAATAATTAAATGAATAATGTTCCAAGAATAATGTTCTGATGTTCTCACTGGCAAATTCTACTGAGGATTTAAGGGAGAAATAAGACAAAATTTCTACTATTCCAGCAAATAGATGTGGGAACAATTCCAATTCATTTTATCCATCCATTATTACAGATACAAGTACTACCAGGCAAAGACATTAAAAGAAAGGACGCTGCACACCAATATCCTCATGGACATGGACAAGAAATTCTCTCAAATATAGATATTTACAAAAAGTATAATACATAATAATCAAATGTGGCTTATCCCCATTAAGAAAAGATGGTGAAAAAATTTTTAAAAATAAACATAAGCAACAAAAGAGACAATATAAGAAAAATAATATGATTATCCTAAGAGATATAGAAAAAAGTTTTGACAAGATTCAACACCAATTCAAGATTTAAAAAAAATAAATAAAAGAAATTATCTCTGGGAATCACAAATAAAAGAAATATTTGTTAGCCGGATAAGGTTATCCAACATAAAACCTACAATTAACATTCTACTTAAGTCAAGATTGAATGCCTTCCCACTAGTACAGAAAAAAAGGCTTGCATGTTCACTCTTGGTGCTTCTATTCTCTATCAGGATTAAGATTTTAGCCTCTGAAGTGAGAAAAGAAAATCTATTTGGAAAGGCATAAATAAACATAAATGAATTTTCAGTTGGGATGATGCTCTACATAGAAAATTCTAAATAATCACAAAAAACATTAGGATAAGTAACATAAGCAAAGATGTATGATATAAGGTCAATATAATAGCAATAAACAAATTGACTTTAAAAATAAAGCATTATTTACAATAGAAATAACAAATAAATCTAACTACACATGTTCAGGATTTTTAAAATGTAAGCTACAAAAATATGATAGAAATTGAGGACAGCCGGGCTCGGTGGCTCAGCCTGTCATCCCGTGCCTTTGGGAGGCTGAGGTGAATGGATTGCCTGGGCCTGCGGGTTTGAGACTTGCCTGGGCAGCGAGACCTCATCTCTACAATAAATCAAAAAATCAGCTGGGCGTGGCAGTGTGCACCTGTAATTCCGGCTACTCGGAAGGCTGAGGCGGAAGGATCACTGGAGCCCAGCAGGTCGAGGCTGTGGTGGCCAGGAGCGGCCACTGCACTCCAGTCTGGGCGACAGAGTGAGACTCCAACTCAAAAAAAAAAAACAAAAAAAAAGAAATTGAGGACAATCTAAAGAGAGAGGTACACCATGTTTATGGAGTGAAATTTCAGTATCATTAAAATGCCTATTAACTCTAAAGTTAGCTATAGATTCAACTCAATTCTAATCAAAACCCCAGAAAATGTTCTAAAAATAAACAAGCTGATTATAATATTTATTTGAAAAAGAAGAGAACCTAGAGAAATCAAAACAATTTTTCAAAAAAATGTAGGAGTCACAATACCTAATATTACTGTATTATAAAGGTAAAGAGGTTAGTTCCAAGATGGCCATCATGGAGAAGCAGACCAGCACCACTCTTGCAGATCAAGGCAGAGAGCAAGAACCAAGCCACTGATAGATGGAGACACCCTGAAGACACTTGGGGGAGAGTGAAGCAACCTAAACCCAGAACAAGTCTCTTTGAGCACATAGATTCCAGCAAATGATGGCAGGCATGGTGATCCAGGTGCCCCGTCACCTATCATACACCAGGCTCACACAGGAACTGAAGCCCTGCCCAATGAATGAGAGTGGGTCAATGTACCTAGGATGCTTTGGGTCCATTCATGCCCTCACAGTCATGTGTGAGTCATGTGGGAGGAGTCCAGGTCAGGGCACCGTGGTGGGCAACCCATCTCACGTGGCATGGGGAAAAAAGTCCACACTGGGTCAGCAGCTGTGAGCACAGTTTCCACCAGCAGAGCCAGGCAGCTGGCTCCCAGGCAAGGAAAGCCTGCCTGCAGAGTAAACCTTGCCGGCACCCAGCTCATCTTTCCAGTCAGATCAGGAAGAATCACCTCCAAGCCCTCCATGCCTGCAGGGTGGATTCCCTCCCCTCTCCCTAGTGGTAGGGAAATCACTCTTTTTCAAGAGAAGTGTGTGGACACGAACAGGGAGGGACCAACACAAAATACAACTGAAGGCTTTCTCAGTGGGAAGGCCTCTAGTCTACAGACCACAGACAGCAGGCAGGGGGTCCTATCCCCCCACCCAATCCCTGCAGGGTGCTAGCAGCAGGGTCAGCTACAATTAAGAAACCTGCCACAAGGTGGAGCAAGGGAAGAAGTGAATGCCCCCTCCCTCACCCACTGAGTAACCTATAGTGAGACACAGTAAATGCCTTGCAAGAGGGTGGGTGACTAACTTCAGAGCAACCAATCCAAAAGGAATTACAGAGAGGGAAGACAGGCCTCTCACAAATGAGGGAAAAAAACCCAATGAAAAAAATAGGTAACAATCAGAGTACTAAAGAGACAGTGCCCTGCCGCCAAAATAGCTATTAGAGCACAAACAATGGAAGCTTTCCACCCCACTGAAAAACCTGCCCCAGATAACTGTCACAGAAATCAGAAAGTAGATGGCTAAAATGAACAGAGAGAACCAAGAGAAACAAGAAGCGAAACTCAGTGAAGTCATACAGGAAGTAAAAATGGAGTTATCCAATTTTAGGAAAGCCTATTCTGAAACACTGGACATGAAGAACTCCACCCTGGAAATAAAAAAACAAGGTAACAAGCATAGGCAGCAGGAGCAACCATGCAGAGGCAATAATCTCAGAGCTTGAAAACCAAAATATGGAATTAACCCAGTATGTCAAAAACGTAGATAAAAAGGTTCAAAAAGAAGAAGCAAAGCCTCCAAAACATGTGAGACTATGTAAAGAAGCCAAATCTATTCCTGATTGGTATCCCTGAAGCAGAAAGGGAAACTGAGAACACCATGGAACAAGTATTCCATGAGGTCTTCCAAGAAAACTTCCCACATCTTGCTAAAGAGGCAATAATTTAAGCACAAGAGATTCAGAGGACCCCCACCAGATATCACATGAGGAGAACAACACCAAGACACATAGTAATCTACCTCCACGAAAGAAAAAATCCTAAGGGCAGCAAAAAAGAAAGGTCAGATTACCTACTGAGGAAGTCCCATCAGAATTGCTCTAGACTTAACTGCAGAAACACTACAAGCTAGAAGGGACTGAAGACCAGTCTTCAATGTTCTTAAAGATAAGTAATTCAAACCAAAATGTCCTCTCTGCTAAGCAACCTTCATCAGTGATGGAGAATTAAAATCTTTCCCAGACATCCAATCCCAAAGAGAATATGCCATCTCAAGACAAGCCATACAGGAGACACTACAGGTGTTAAACACAGGAGAAAAAAATGAGAAGGGTCAAACGAATCACAAAAGTACAAGCAAGCATAGAGTCAACAGAGCATACAGAGCACTCACAAAAATGAAAATAGAGAGCTACACCATGTTTATGGAGTGGAAAATTCATATATAAATACAAAAGTGTAAAAAAAACAAAGCAACCCTCTACAAGCCCTATAACAGGAATAAACTCTCACATTTCAATAATCAGTCTGAATGTGAATGGGCCAGATGCACCTCTGAAAAGACATGGAGTGGCAAAGTAGATAAGGAAGCATAATCCAATAGTCTGCTGCCACTAGGAAATTCACCTCACTACAAAGGTGACCCACAGGCTCAAAGCTAAAGGCTGGAAAATGATCTTTCAGAAAAATAGAAAATAGAAAAGAACAGGGGTAGTTATTCTGTTATTAGACAAAGCAGACTTTACAATCAAAAGTTAAAAAGGATATGGAAGGACACTACACAATGATAAAAGGCTCAGTCCGCCAGCAAAAAATATCCATCTTAAACATATATGCACTAAACACAGGAGCACCAGGTTTTATAAAACAACTACTAAGTAAACTAAGAGAAGATATTGACTCTTCCACAATTATAGCAGGAGACCTAAATATCCCACTAACAGCTCTAGGTAGATCACTGAGGCAAAAAACCAACAAGAAGATTCAAAATCTTAACTCAACACCTAGTCAAATGAATTTAGAAGACATCTACAGAACACTCCACCCAAAAATGTACAGGGTATACAGTCTACTCATCAGCACATGAAATGTACTCCAAAATTGATCACATTCTTAAAAATTAAGTATGAACAGATTTCAAAGATCAAAACAATATCATGAATCTTCTTAAATCACAGCAGAATAAAAATAAATATCATCACTAACAAGACCCCCCCAAAACAGTCAAAAGCATGGACACCAAACAACATGCTGTTGAATAACTTTGGGGTCAACACAGAAATCAAGACAGAAATAAAAAGATTCCTGGGAAACACAAAAACACATTTTATAAGAATCTCTGGGATGCCATGAAAGCAGTATAAAGATAAAAAATTAATAGCACTGCATGCACACATCAAGAAAACAGAAAGATCACAAATAGTCTAACATCACACCTATGAGAGCTGGAAAGGCAAGACCACCTGAATCCTAACTTCAGCAGAAGAATCCAGATGATCAAGATAAAATCACAATTGCAGAACATAGAAGACAAAAAATATTATAGATGGGATCAACAAGACAAAAACCTGGTTCTTTGAAAGGATAAATATGATTGGCAGACCCCTGACCAGATTGACTAAAAAAGGGAGAGAAAGTCTAAATAAACACAATTAGAAACACAAAAGGCAAAGTCACAACTGACCCTGAAGAAATTCAAAACATTATCAGAAATTACTATGAACACTTGTATTCAAATAAACTAGAAAACCTAGAGGAAATGAAGGACTTTCTGACATCACACAGCCTACCAAGGTTGACAAGAAGAAACTGAAACTTTAAACAGACCAATAATAATTCAGGAAATTTACTTAGCCATAAGAAATCTCCTCCTCTAACCCCTCCCCCGCAAAAGCTCCGGACCAGATAGCTTCCTAGCTGAATTCTACAAGACATACAAGGAGGGCCTGATATCTATCTTATTGAA
>NW_007220558.1:0-9434 GCF_000164805.1 Carlito syrichta | reverse complement strand
TATTCACCAGCATGTCAATAAAGCATTTAATTTGTTAAATCCTAAAATAAACATTTTGATAACTAAATAAAATATTTTGTTGCAGAAATGGAGAGAGGAAAAAAAAGAAATATTCAGGAAGCAGCTAAATCTGTACTTAGAAGCATATTCATAGCATCAAATAGTTATATTAGAAACGAAGAAATGTCTTAAATCAATAACCTGGATTCTACCTTAGAAACACTTATAACAAGAATAATTAAATGAATAATGTTCCAAGAATAATGTTCTGATGTTCTCACTGGCAAATTCTACTGAGGATTTAAGGGAGAAATAAGACAAAATTTCTACTATTCCAGCAAATAGATGTGGGAACAATTCCAATTCATTTTATCCATCCATTATTACAGATACAAGTACTACCAGGCAAAGACATTAAAAGAAAGGACGCTGCACACCAATATCCTCATGGACATGGACAAGAAATTCTCTCAAATATAGATATTTACAAAAAGTATAATACATAATAATCAAATGTGGCTTATCCCCATTAAGAAAAGATGGTGAAAAAATTTTTAAAAATAAACATAAGCAACAAAAGAGACAATATAAGAAAAATAATATGATTATCCTAAGAGATATAGAAAAAAGTTTTGACAAGATTCAACACCAATTCAAGATTTAAAAAAAATAAATAAAAGAAATTATCTCTGGGAATCACAAATAAAAGAAATATTTGTTAGCCGGATAAGGTTATCCAACATAAAACCTACAATTAACATTCTACTTAAGTCAAGATTGAATGCCTTCCCACTAGTACAGAAAAAAAGGCTTGCATGTTCACTCTTGGTGCTTCTATTCTCTATCAGGATTAAGATTTTAGCCTCTGAAGTGAGAAAAGAAAATCTATTTGGAAAGGCATAAATAAACATAAATGAATTTTCAGTTGGGATGATGCTCTACATAGAAAATTCTAAATAATCACAAAAAACATTAGGATAAGTAACATAAGCAAAGATGTATGATATAAGGTCAATATAATAGCAATAAACAAATTGACTTTAAAAATAAAGCATTATTTACAATAGAAATAACAAATAAATCTAACTACACATGTTCAGGATTTTTAAAATGTAAGCTACAAAAATATGATAGAAATTGAGGACAGCCGGGCTCGGTGGCTCAGCCTGTCATCCCGTGCCTTTGGGAGGCTGAGGTGAATGGATTGCCTGGGCCTGCGGGTTTGAGACTTGCCTGGGCAGCGAGACCTCATCTCTACAATAAATCAAAAAATCAGCTGGGCGTGGCAGTGTGCACCTGTAATTCCGGCTACTCGGAAGGCTGAGGCGGAAGGATCACTGGAGCCCAGCAGGTCGAGGCTGTGGTGGCCAGGAGCGGCCACTGCACTCCAGTCTGGGCGACAGAGTGAGACTCCAACTCAAAAAAAAAAAACAAAAAAAAAGAAATTGAGGACAATCTAAAGAGAGAGGTACACCATGTTTATGGAGTGAAATTTCAGTATCATTAAAATGCCTATTAACTCTAAAGTTAGCTATAGATTCAACTCAATTCTAATCAAAACCCCAGAAAATGTTCTAAAAATAAACAAGCTGATTATAATATTTATTTGAAAAAGAAGAGAACCTAGAGAAATCAAAACAATTTTTCAAAAAAATGTAGGAGTCACAATACCTAATATTACTGTATTATAAAGGTAAAGAGGTTAGTTCCAAGATGGCCATCATGGAGAAGCAGACCAGCACCACTCTTGCAGATCAAGGCAGAGAGCAAGAACCAAGCCACTGATAGATGGAGACACCCTGAAGACACTTGGGGGAGAGTGAAGCAACCTAAACCCAGAACAAGTCTCTTTGAGCACATAGATTCCAGCAAATGATGGCAGGCATGGTGATCCAGGTGCCCCGTCACCTATCATACACCAGGCTCACACAGGAACTGAAGCCCTGCCCAATGAATGAGAGTGGGTCAATGTACCTAGGATGCTTTGGGTCCATTCATGCCCTCACAGTCATGTGTGAGTCATGTGGGAGGAGTCCAGGTCAGGGCACCGTGGTGGGCAACCCATCTCACGTGGCATGGGGAAAAAAGTCCACACTGGGTCAGCAGCTGTGAGCACAGTTTCCACCAGCAGAGCCAGGCAGCTGGCTCCCAGGCAAGGAAAGCCTGCCTGCAGAGTAAACCTTGCCGGCACCCAGCTCATCTTTCCAGTCAGATCAGGAAGAATCACCTCCAAGCCCTCCATGCCTGCAGGGTGGATTCCCTCCCCTCTCCCTAGTGGTAGGGAAATCACTCTTTTTCAAGAGAAGTGTGTGGACACGAACAGGGAGGGACCAACACAAAATACAACTGAAGGCTTTCTCAGTGGGAAGGCCTCTAGTCTACAGACCACAGACAGCAGGCAGGGGGTCCTATCCCCCCACCCAATCCCTGCAGGGTGCTAGCAGCAGGGTCAGCTACAATTAAGAAACCTGCCACAAGGTGGAGCAAGGGAAGAAGTGAATGCCCCCTCCCTCACCCACTGAGTAACCTATAGTGAGACACAGTAAATGCCTTGCAAGAGGGTGGGTGACTAACTTCAGAGCAACCAATCCAAAAGGAATTACAGAGAGGGAAGACAGGCCTCTCACAAATGAGGGAAAAAAAACCAATGAAAAAAATAGGTAACAATCAGAGTACTAAAGAGACAGTGCCCTGCCGCCAAAATAGCTATTAGAGCACAAACAATGGAAACTTTCCACCCCACTGAAAAACCTGCCCCAGATAACTGTCACAGAAATCAGAGAGTAGATGGCTAAAATGAACAGAGAGAACCAAGAGAAACAGGAAGCAAAACTCAGTGAAGTCATACAGGAAGTAAAAATGGAGTTATCCAATTTTAGGAAAGCCTATTCTGAAACACTGGACATGAAGAACTCCACCCTGGAAATAAAAAAACAAGGTAACAAGCATAGGCAGCAGGAGCAACCATGCAGAGGCAATAATCTCAGAGCTTGAAAACCAAAATATGGAATTAACCCAGTCTGTCAAAAACATAGATAAAAAGGTTCAAAAAGAAGAAGCAAAGCCTCCAAAATATGTGAGACTATGTAAAGAAGCCAAATCTATTCCTGATTGGTATCCCTGAAGCAGAAAGGGAAACTGAGAACACCATGGAACAAGTATTCCATGAGGTCTTCCAAGAAAACTTCCCACATCTTGCTAAAGAGGCAATAATTTAAGCACAAGAGATTCAGAGGACCCCCACCAGATATCACATGAGGAGAACAACACCAAGACACATAGTAATCTACCTCCACGAAAGAAAAAAATCCTAAGGGCAGCAAAAAAGAAAAGGTCAGATTACCTACTGAGGAAGTCCCATCAGAATTGCTCTAGACTTAACTGCAGAAAACACTACAAGCTAGAAGGGACTGAAGACCAGTCTTCAATATTCTTTAAGATAAGTAATTCAAACCAAAATGTCCTCTCTGCTAAGCAACCTTCATCAGTGATGGAGAATTAAAATCTTTCCCAGACATCCAATCCCAAAGAGAATATGCCATCTCAAGACAAGCCATACAGGAGACACTACAGGTGTTAAACACAGGAGAAAAAAATGAGAAGGGTCAAACGAATCACAAAAGTACAAGCAAGCATAGAGTCAACAGAGCATACAGAGCACTCACAAAAATGAAAATAGAGAGCTACACCATGTTTATGGAGTGGAAAATTCATATATAAATACAAAAGTGTAAAAAAAACAAAGCAACCCTCTACAAGCCCTATAACAGGAATAAACTCTCACATTTCAATAATCAGTCTGAATGTGAATGGGCCAGATGCACCTCTGAAAAGACATGGAGTGGCAAAGTAGATAAGGAAGCATAATCCAATAGTCTGCTGCCACTAGGAAATTCACCTCACTACAAAGGTGACCCACAGGCTCAAAGCTAAAGGCTGGAAAATGATCTTTCAGAAAAATAGAAAATAGAAAAGAACAGGGGTAGTTATTCTGTTATTAGACAAAGCAGACTTTACAATCAAAAGTTAAAAAGGATATGGAAGGACACTACACAATGATAAAAGGCTCAGTCCGCCAGCAAAAAATATCCATCTTAAACATATATGCACTAAACACAGGAGCACCAGGTTTTATAAAACAACTACTAAGTAAACTAAGAGAAGATATTGACTCTTCCACAATTATAGCAGGAGACCTAAATATCCCACTAACAGCTCTAGGTAGATCACTGAGGCAAAAAACCAACAAGAAGATTCAAAATCTTAACTCAACACCTAGTCAAATGAATTTAGAAGACATCTACAGAACACTCCACCCAAAAATGTACAGGGTATACAGTCTACTCATCAGCACATGAAATGTACTCCAAAATTGATCACATTCTTAAAAATTAAGTATGAACAGATTTCAAAGATCAAAACAATATCATGAATCTTCTTAAATCACAGCAGAATAAAAATAAATATCATCACTAACAAGACCCCCCCAAAACAGTCAAAAGCATGGACACCAAACAACATGCTGTTGAATAACTTTGGGGTCAACACAGAAATCAAGACAGAAATAAAAAGATTCCTGGGAAACACAAAAACACATTTTATAAGAATCTCTGGGATGCCATGAAAGCAGTATAAAGATAAAAAATTAATAGCACTGCATGCACACATCAAGAAAACAGAAAGATCACAAATAGTCTAACATCACACCTATGAGAGCTGGAAAGGCAAGACCACCTGAATCCTAACTTCAGCAGAAGAATCCAGATGATCAAGATAAAATCACAATTGCAGAACATAGAAGACAAAAAATATTATAGATGGGATCAACAAGACAAAAACCTGGTTCTTTGAAAGGATAAATATGATTGGCAGACCCCTGACCAGATTGATTAAAAAAGGGAGAGAAAGTCTAAATAACACAATTAGAAACACAAAAGGCAAAGTCACAACTGACCCTGAAGAAATTCAAAACATTATCAGAAATTACTATGAACACTTGTATTCAAATAAACTAGAAAACCTAGAGGAAATGAAGGACTTTCTGACATCACACAGCCTACCAAGGTTGACAAGAAGAAACTGAAACTTTAAACAGACCAATAATAATTCAGGAAATTTACTTAGCCATAAGAAATCTCCTCCTCTAACCCCTCCCCCGCAAAAGCTCCGGACCAGATAGCTTCCTAGCTGAATTCTACAAGACATACAAGGAGGGCCTGATATCTATCTTATTGAAAGCATACAATGCATTCAAGAATGATGGAATTATCCCAACTCATTTTATGAAGCTAACATCATACTGATACCCAAATCTGGCAAAGAGACAGCAAGGAAAGAGAACTATAGGCCAACCTCTTTGATGAACATAGACACAAAAATTCAGCAAGATTATAGCAAATAGGATCCAACAACATATCTCAAGGATCATCCACCATGACCAAGTGGGCCTCATTCCCAGGATGCAGGGCTGGTTCAATGTCTGCAAGACCATAAATGTAATTGGCACGTTAACAGATATAAAACCAATAACCATATGATTATCTCATTAGATGCAGAAAAGCATTCAACAAAATCCAGTATCCCTTCTTAATGAAAAGCCTTGAGCACCTAGGGATAGAAGGAACAGTCCTCAAAACAATAAGAGGCATCTATGATAAACCCACAGACAACATTTTGCTCGATGGGCAGAAATTGGACACATTCCCCCTAATAGCAGGAACAAGACAAGGATGACCACTGTCATCCCTCATGTTCAACACAGTGCTAGAAGTTCTAGCCAGAGCAATCATGCGAAAGAAGGAAATCAGGAGTATCCAAATAGGAAAAGGGGAAGTTAACCTATCCTCCTTTGTAGATGATATGATTTTATAGCTTGAAAACCCTAAGGAGTCTGTCAAACGCCTCCTCACACTGATAAACAACTTTGGTAAAGTCTTAGGTCACAAAATCAACGTGCAAAAGACAGCTGCATTTCCATACACTAGCAATAAGCAGGCAGAGAACCAAATAAAAAGCACAATCCCATTCACAATAGCAACAACAACAACAAAAAAAAGGAAATACCTTGGCATCCACCTAACCAGAGAAGTGAAAGACCTTTACAATGAGAAATACAAAACGCAGCTCAAAGAAATCAAATATGAAACAACAAATAAAAAATATTCCATGCTCATGGATTAGAAAAATCAGTATTATCAAGGTGTCCATCCTACCCAAGGTAATCTACAGATTAAATGCAATGCCCATCAAATTGCCAACATCATATTTTTCAGACCTGGAAAGTACTATACAGAAATTCTTATGATAACAAAAAAGCACACAAACAGCCAAAATAATCTTTAGCCAAAGGAATAAAGCAGGAGGTATCACACATCCAGACTTTAAACATTTTTACAAAGCTACAGTAACCAAAACAGCCTGGTATCGGTACTAAAACAGGCATATAGTTCCATGGAACAGGACAGAGGTTCTGGAAGCAAAAACACAGTCTCTCAACCAACTCATCTTTGATAAAGCCACGAATAACAACCACCAGGGAAAGTAGACCATATTTAGCAAATGGTGCTGGGAAAACTGGCTGACCACATCCAGAAGAGTGAAACTGAACTCCTACCTATAACCACATACAAAAACAAACTCAAAATCGATCAAAGACTTAAACATAAAACTTCAAAACATAAGAATACTAGAGAAAACATACAAAACACCCTTAAGCACACCAGAGTAGGCAACGAATTCTTGAACAAGTCTCCAGGACCAAGCTGCTGCCACCCGCAGAGACCCTCACTCCCACCCTGCAGAGCTCCGGGCTCTCTCCCTGACTGCACCGCCCCACTCCACCCCAAGCCATGGCTGTCCAGGGAGGCCCTCTGGTCCCGGCCTCATGGAGCTCTGGGGTCCCTCCCTGGCTGCACTGGCCCACCTGGCCCCACGCTGCCACTGCCCACAGAAGCCCTTGGCTCCAGCCCCGTGGTGCTGCAGGCTCCCTCCCTGGTGGCAGAACTCTGCTCTGCCCCAAGCTGTCACTGCTCAAGCAGGCCCTCGGCTCCTGCCTGGTGGAGCTCCAGGCTCCCTCGCCAGCTGCACTGCCCCGCCTGGTGCCAAGTGGCTGCTGCCTACTGAGGCCCTTGGCTCCCACCCCTGTGGAGCTCCAGGACCCCTCCCTGGCTGCACCGTTCCATCCCGCCCCAACCTGCTTCTCCCAGGAAGGCACTCAGCTTCCACCCCTTGGATTTTGGGGCTCCCTTGCCAGTTGCACCACCACCTGCCCCAAGCCACCCTGTGCTATGCTGCCCAGCAGTGTCCGGCTGTCTTGTCCTCTGCCTACCCTAACTCACCCCTGGACACAGCAGGCCCAGAGAACAGCTGAAGCTATGAGACCAGGCAGAGACCTGCATTATCCTGCCCGGCTCCGCCCAGCTCTGCCCAGCCCCCAGTTTGGGACCTAAGATCAAAGAAAGATAAAGAGGCCCAAGCTGCACTGTGACATGTCGACCTGTAGTGCCCAACTGTCTCACACTCTGCCTACCCCAGCTGGACATGGCTGCAGTAGAACCTGAGATCAGCTGGCACCCTGAGACCAGGTCGAGACCTGCATTGCACCGCCCAGGTCTTTCTGGGAGCACACCTATACCCCCACTTCATGGACAGATTGCAAGGCAGTGGGAAGTGGGTTCCAGGGTATCCATACACCTGTCGGTGGATACTGGAATCTGCAGATAGATTTGAATCACAGCTGCCCCCTCAACTGAATCTCAAACCTGCAAAAAGCATTGCCCCCAACCTACAGTCAAGCTTCAGAATTGAACAAAGCCAGAGGATTCACATAAGGAAGAACAGGAGATTGAGCAAACAGAAGCAAAAGCAACCCCACCACCCCGAACAACAAATTTAAAGAAGATGGGGAAAAAAGAAAAAAGTGGGGAGGAAAATCTACACAAATGAAAAAAAGCCAAAAGAAGAATATAGGTCTCACACAGACCCCTGGGAGGTCAGATAATGAGAAAACAGACTTCAGAATGCAAACAATGAAGAGCCCCTAGAATGATTGGTCACATACCACAAACCAAGACATCAAGACATTAATAGAGAGAATTAAAAAAAATGAGGAGAGACAAGAGGAAAATAGGAAGGAGCTGATAATTGAGATAGCAGCAGCAAAGAATACTGTGATTGAAATAAATAACAAACTAATAAGCATGGAAAGCAGAATTAGCCAAGCAGAAGAAAGGATCTCAGAGCTTAAAGACCAAAATATAGAACTAAACCAAACTGTCAAAAACATAGAAAAGAAGCTTAAAAAGGCAGAACAAAACCTTCAAGAGATGAGCAATTATTTCAAGAGAATGAATCTAAGAGTAACTGGACTTCCTGAGGCAGAAAGAGAGACAGAGATCACCCTGGAACAAACATTCCATGAAATTATTTAAGAAAACTTCCCTCACCTCATCAGTGATGTGAAAATTCAAACACAACAGATTCAGAGAACCCCTGCAAGACAACAAATGAGAAGACCAACTCCTAGGCACATAATAATTTACCTGAACAAAGTAGGTATAAAAGAAAAAATTCTAAAAGCAGCAAGAGAAAAAGGTCAGACTACCTATGAGGGAAGACCAATTAGAATAGCAGCAGATTTATCTACAGAAACACTTCAGACTAGGAGAGCTTGGAGCCCAATATTCAAAGTTCTCAAAGATAAACAACTTCAACCAAGAATAACCTAACCAGCCAAGGTAAGCTTCATCAGTGAGGGAGAATTAAAATCTTTCCCAGAAATGCAATCCCTAAGAACTTACTCTGCCTCCAGACTACCTCTACAAGAAACACTTAAGAAAGTATTAAACACAGAAGAAAAGGGAAAAAGAACAACAATGTTCTTCACTAGAGTATGGGAAAAAGATTGAAAATACACATGAATCAACCCCAAAAGGCAAAAGGAAGTCAACAAACAAAAAGCACAATGACAAGTTTATAAGAACCTCATGACAGGGATAAACCCTCACATTTCAATAATAGCTTGAATATGAACGGACTAAATACACCACTGAAAAGACACAGAATGGCAAAATGGATAAAATATCATGAGGCAACAATATATTGTCTCCAAGAGACTCATCTCACCAGAAAGGACACTCACAGACTCAGAGTAAGAGGATGGGAAGCAAAATTTCAGGCAAATGGAACACAAAAGAAAGCTGGAGTTGCAATCTTAATCTCAGACAAAAATACCCTTTAAGCTATCAAAAATTAACAAAGATGAAGAAGGTCACTATATAATGATAAAAGGTTCAATCCATCAACAACAAATAGTCATCCTAAACATATATATCCAATACAGGAGCACCAACATTCGTAAAGCAGCTTCTAGGCAAACTTTAAAAAGAGATTACTCTAACACCATCATAGCTGGGGACTTTAATACCCCACTCACA
>NW_007220557.1:0-9431 GCF_000164805.1 Carlito syrichta | reverse complement strand
TATTCACCAGCATGTCAATAAAGCATTTAATTTGTTAAATCCTAAAATAAACATTTTGATAACTAAATAAAATATTTTGTTGCAGAAATGGAGAGAGGAAAAAAAAGAAATATTCAGGAAGCAGCTAAATCTGTACTTAGAAGCATATTCATAGCATCAAATAGTTATATTAGAAACGAAGAAATGTCTTAAATCAATAACCTGGATTCTACCTTAGAAACACTTATAACAAGAATAATTAAATGAATAATGTTCCAAGAATAATGTTCTGATGTTCTCACTGGCAAATTCTACTGAGGATTTAAGGGAGAAATAAGACAAAATTTCTACTATTCCAGCAAATAGATGTGGGAACAATTCCAATTCATTTTATCCATCCATTATTACAGATACAAGTACTACCAGGCAAAGACATTAAAAGAAAGGACGCTGCACACCAATATCCTCATGGACATGGACAAGAAATTCTCTCAAATATAGATATTTACAAAAAGTATAATACATAATAATCAAATGTGGCTTATCCCCATTAAGAAAAGATGGTGAAAAAATTTTTAAAAATAAACATAAGCAACAAAAGAGACAATATAAGAAAAATAATATGATTATCCTAAGAGATATAGAAAAAAGTTTTGACAAGATTCAACACCAATTCAAGATTTAAAAAAAATAAATAAAAGAAATTATCTCTGGGAATCACAAATAAAAGAAATATTTGTTAGCCGGATAAGGTTATCCAACATAAAACCTACAATTAACATTCTACTTAAGTCAAGATTGAATGCCTTCCCACTAGTACAGAAAAAAAGGCTTGCATGTTCACTCTTGGTGCTTCTATTCTCTATCAGGATTAAGATTTTAGCCTCTGAAGTGAGAAAAGAAAATCTATTTGGAAAGGCATAAATAAACATAAATGAATTTTCAGTTGGGATGATGCTCTACATAGAAAATTCTAAATAATCACAAAAAACATTAGGATAAGTAACATAAGCAAAGATGTATGATATAAGGTCAATATAATAGCAATAAACAAATTGACTTTAAAAATAAAGCATTATTTACAATAGAAATAACAAATAAATCTAACTACACATGTTCAGGATTTTTAAAATGTAAGCTACAAAAATATGATAGAAATTGAGGACAGCCGGGCTCGGTGGCTCAGCCTGTCATCCCGTGCCTTTGGGAGGCTGAGGTGAATGGATTGCCTGGGCCTGCGGGTTTGAGACTTGCCTGGGCAGCGAGACCTCATCTCTACAATAAATCAAAAAATCAGCTGGGCGTGGCAGTGTGCACCTGTAATTCCGGCTACTCGGAAGGCTGAGGCGGAAGGATCACTGGAGCCCAGCAGGTCGAGGCTGTGGTGGCCAGGAGCGGCCACTGCACTCCAGTCTGGGCGACAGAGTGAGACTCCAACTCAAAAAAAAAAAACAAAAAAAAAGAAATTGAGGACAATCTAAAGAGAGAGGTACACCATGTTTATGGAGTGAAATTTCAGTATCATTAAAATGCCTATTAACTCTAAAGTTAGCTATAGATTCAACTCAATTCTAATCAAAACCCCAGAAAATGTTCTAAAAATAAACAAGCTGATTATAATATTTATTTGAAAAAGAAGAGAACCTAGAGAAATCAAAACAATTTTTCAAAAAAATGTAGGAGTCACAATACCTAATATTACTGTATTATAAAGGTAAAGAGGTTAGTTCCAAGATGGCCATCATGGAGAAGCAGACCAGCACCACTCTTGCAGATCAAGGCAGAGAGCAAGAACCAAGCCACTGATAGATGGAGACACCCTGAAGACACTTGGGGGAGAGTGAAGCAACCTAAACCCAGAACAAGTCTCTTTGAGCACATAGATTCCAGCAAATGATGGCAGGCATGGTGATCCAGGTGCCCCGTCACCTATCATACACCAGGCTCACACAGGAACTGAAGCCCTGCCCAATGAATGAGAGTGGGTCAATGTACCTAGGATGCTTTGGGTCCATTCATGCCCTCACAGTCATGTGTGAGTCATGTGGGAGGAGTCCAGGTCAGGGCACCGTGGTGGGCAACCCATCTCACGTGGCATGGGGAAAAAAGTCCACACTGGGTCAGCAGCTGTGAGCACAGTTTCCACCAGCAGAGCCAGGCAGCTGGCTCCCAGGCAAGGAAAGCCTGCCTGCAGAGTAAACCTTGCCGGCACCCAGCTCATCTTTCCAGTCAGATCAGGAAGAATCACCTCCAAGCCCTCCATGCCTGCAGGGTGGATTCCCTCCCCTCTCCCTAGTGGTAGGGAAATCACTCTTTTTCAAGAGAAGTGTGTGGACACGAACAGGGAGGGACCAACACAAAATACAACTGAAGGCTTTCTCAGTGGGAAGGCCTCTAGTCTACAGACCACAGACAGCAGGCAGGGGGTCCTATCCCCCCACCCAATCCCTGCAGGGTGCTAGCAGCAGGGTCAGCTACAATTAAGAAACCTGCCACAAGGTGGAGCAAGGGAAGAAGTGAATGCCCCCTCCCTCACCCACTGAGTAACCTATAGTGAGACACAGTAAATGCCTTGCAAGAGGGTGGGTGACTAACTTCAGAGCAACCAATCCAAAAGGAATTACAGAGAGGGAAGACAGGCCTCTCACAAATGAGGGAAAAAAAACCAATGAAAAAAATAGGTAACAATCAGAGTACTAAAGAGACAGTGCCCTGCCGCCAAAATAGCTATTAGAGCACAAACAATGGAAACTTTCCACCCCACTGAAAAACCTGCCCCAGATAACTGTCACAGAAATCAGAGAGTAGATGGCTAAAATGAACAGAGAGAACCAAGAGAAACAAGAAGCGAAACTCAGTGAAGTCATACAGGAAGTAAAAATGGAGTTATCCAATTTTAGGAAAGCCTATTCTGAAACACTGGACATGAAGAACTCCACCCTGGAAATAAAAAAACAAGGTAACAAGCATAGGCAGCAGGAGCAACCATGCAGAGGCAATAATCTCAGAGCTTGAAAACCAAAATATGGAATTAACCCAGTATGTCAAAAACATAGATAAAAAGGTTCAAAAAGAAGAAGCAAAGCCTCCAAAACATGTGAGACTATGTAAAGAAGCCAAATCTATTCCTGATTGGTATCCCTGAAGCAGAAAGGGAAACTGAGAACACCATGGAACAAGTATTCCATGAGGTCTTCCAAGAAAACTTCCCACATCTTGCTAAAGAGGCAATAATTTAAGCACAAGAGATTCAGAGGACCCCCACCAGATATCACATGAGGAGAACAACACCAAGACACATAGTAATCTACCTCCACGAAAGAAAAAATCCTAAGGGCAGCAAAAAAGAAAGGTCAGATTACCTACTGAGGAAGTCCCATCAGAATTGCTCTAGACTTAACTGCAGAAACACTACAAGCTAGAAGGGACTGAAGACCAGTCTTCAATGTTCTTAAAGATAAGTAATTCAAACCAAAATGTCCTCTCTGCTAAGCAACCTTCATCAGTGATGGAGAATTAAAATCTTTCCCAGACATCCAATCCCAAAGAGAATATGCCATCTCAAGACAAGCCATACAGGAGACACTACAGGTGTTAAACACAGGAGAAAAAAATGAGAAGGGTCAAACGAATCACAAAAGTACAAGCAAGCATAGAGTCAACAGAGCATACAGAGCACTCACAAAAATGAAAATAGAGAGCTACACCATGTTTATGGAGTGGAAAATTCATATATAAATACAAAAGTGTAAAAAAAACAAAGCAACCCTCTACAAGCCCTATAACAGGAATAAACTCTCACATTTCAATAATCAGTCTGAATGTGAATGGGCCAGATGCACCTCTGAAAAGACATGGAGTGGCAAAGTAGATAAGGAAGCATAATCCAATAGTCTGCTGCCACTAGGAAATTCACCTCACTACAAAGGTGACCCACAGGCTCAAAGCTAAAGGCTGGAAAATGATCTTTCAGAAAAATAGAAAATAGAAAAGAACAGGGGTAGTTATTCTGTTATTAGACAAAGCAGACTTTACAATCAAAAGTTAAAAAGGATATGGAAGGACACTACACAATGATAAAAGGCTCAGTCCGCCAGCAAAAAATATCCATCTTAAACATATATGCACTAAACACAGGAGCACCAGGTTTTATAAAACAACTACTAAGTAAACTAAGAGAAGATATTGACTCTTCCACAATTATAGCAGGAGACCTAAATATCCCACTAACAGCTCTAGGTAGATCACTGAGGCAAAAAACCAACAAGAAGATTCAAAATCTTAACTCAACACCTAGTCAAATGAATTTAGAAGACATCTACAGAACACTCCACCCAAAAATGTACAGGGTATACAGTCTACTCATCAGCACATGAAATGTACTCCAAAATTGATCACATTCTTAAAAATTAAGTATGAACAGATTTCAAAGATCAAAACAATATCATGAATCTTCTTAAATCACAGCAGAATAAAAATAAATATCATCACTAACAAGACCCCCCCAAAACAGTCAAAAGCATGGACACCAAACAACATGCTGTTGAATAACTTTGGGGTCAACACAGAAATCAAGACAGAAATAAAAAGATTCCTGGGAAACACAAAAACACATTTTATAAGAATCTCTGGGATGCCATGAAAGCAGTATAAAGATAAAAAATTAATAGCACTGCATGCACACATCAAGAAAACAGAAAGATCACAAATAGTCTAACATCACACCTATGAGAGCTGGAAAGGCAAGACCACCTGAATCCTAACTTCAGCAGAAGAATCCAGATGATCAAGATAAAATCACAATTGCAGAACATAGAAGACAAAAAATATTATAGATGGGATCAACAAGACAAAAACCTGGTTCTTTGAAAGGATAAATATGATTGGCAGACCCCTGACCAGATCGACTAAAAAAGGGAGAGAAAGTCTAAATAAACACAATTAGAAACACAAAAGGCAAAGTCACAACTGACCCTGAAGAAATTCAAAACATTATCAGAAATTACTATGAACACTTGTATTCAAATAAACTAGAAAACCTAGAGGAAATGAAGGACTTTCTGACATCACACAGCCTACCAAGGTTGACAAGAAGAAACTGAAACTTTAAACAGACCAATAATAATTCAGGAAATTTACTTAGCCATAAGAAATCTCCTCCTCTAACCCCTCCCCCGCAAAAGCTCCGGACCAGATAGCTTCCTAGCTGAATTCTACAAGACATACAAGGAGGGCCTGATATCTATCTTATTGAAAGCATACAATGCATTCAAGAATGATGGAATTATCCCAACTCATTTTATGAAGCTAACATCATACTGATACCCAAATCTGGCAAAGAGACAGCAAGGAAAGAGAATTATAGGCCAACCTCTTTGATGAACATAGACACAAAAATTCAGCAAGATTATAGCAAATAGGATCCAACAACATATCTCAAGGATCATCCACCATGACCAAGTGGGCCTCATTCCCAGGATGCAGGGCTGGTTCAACGTCTGCAAGACCATAAATGTAATTGGCACGTTAACAGATATAAAACCAATAACCATATGATTATCTCATTAGATGCAGAAAAGCATTCAACAAAATCCAGTATCCCTTCTTATAAAAAGCCTTGAGCACCTAGGGATAGAAGGAACAGTCCTCAAAACAATAAGAGGCATCTATGATAAACCCACAGACAACATTTTGCTCGATGGGCAGAAATTGGACACATTCCCCCTAATAGCAGGAACAAGACAAGGATGACCACTGTCATCCCTCATGTTCAACACAGTGCTAGAAGTTCTAGCCAGAGCAATCATGCGAAAGAAGGAAATCAGGAGTATCCAAATAGGAAAAGGGGAAGTTAACCTATCCTCCTTTGTAGATGATATGATTTTATAGCTTGAAAACCCTAAGGAGTCTGTCAAACGCCTCCTCACACTGATAAACAACTTTGGTAAAGTCTTAGGTCACAAAATCAACGTGCAAAAGACAGCTGCATTTCCATACACTAGCAATAAGCAGGCAGAGAACCAAATAAAAAGCACAATCCCATTCACAATAGCAACAACAACAACAAAAAAAAGGAAATACCTTGGCATCCACCTAACCAGAGAAGTGAAAGACCTTTACAATGAGAAATACAAAACGCAGCTCAAAGAAATCAAATATGAAACAACAAATAAAAAATATTCCATGCTCATGGATTAGAAAAATCAGTATTATCAAGGTGTCCATCCTACCCAAGGTAATCTACAGATTAAATGCAATGCCCATCAAATTGCCAACATCATATTTTTCAGACCTGGAAAGTACTATACAGAAATTCTTATGATAACAAAAAAGCACACAAACAGCCAAAATAATCTTTAGCCAAAGGAATAAAGCAGGAGGTATCACACATCCAGACTTTAAACATTTTTACAAAGCTACAGTAACCAAAACAGCCTGGTATCGGTACTAAAACAGGCATATAGTTCCATGGAACAGGACAGAGGTTCTGGAAGCAAAAACACAGTCTCTCAACCAACTCATCTTTGATAAAGCCACGAATAACAACCACCAGGGAAAGTAGACCATATTTAGCAAATGGTGCTGGGAAAACTGGCTGACCACATCCAGAAGAGTGAAACTGAACTCCTACCTATAACCACATACAAAAACAAACTCAAAATCGATCAAAGACTTAAACATAAAACTTCAAAACATAAGAATACTAGAGAAAACATACAAAACACCCTTAAGCACACCAGAGTAGGCAACGAATTCTTGAACAAGTCTCCAGGACCAAGCTGCTGCCACCCGCAGAGACCCTCACTCCCACCCTGCAGAGCTCCGGGCTCTCTCCCTGACTGCACCGCCCCACTCCACCCCAAGCCATGGCTGTCCAGGGAGGCCCTCTGGTCCCGGCCTCATGGAGCTCTGGGGTCCCTCCCTGGCTGCACTGGCCCACCTGGCCCCACGCTGCCACTGCCCACAGAAGCCCTTGGCTCCAGCCCCGTGGTGCTGCAGGCTCCCTCCCTGGTGGCAGAACTCTGCTCTGCCCCAAGCTGTCACTGCTCAAGCAGGCCCTCGGCTCCTGCCTGGTGGAGCTCCAGGCTCCCTCGCCAGCTGCACTGCCCCGCCTGGTGCCAAGTGGCTGCTGCCTACTGAGGCCCTTGGCTCCCACCCCTGTGGAGCTCCAGGACCCCTCCCTGGCTGCACCGTTCCATCCCGCCCCAACCTGCTTCTCCCAGGAAGGCACTCAGCTTCCACCCCTTGGATTTTGGGGCTCCCTTGCCAGTTGCACCACCACCTGCCCCAAGCCACCCTGTGCTATGCTGCCCAGCAGTGTCCGGCTGTCTTGTCCTCTGCCTACCCTAACTCACCCCTGGACACAGCAGGCCCAGAGAACAGCTGAAGCTATGAGACCAGGCAGAGACCTGCATTATCCTGCCCGGCTCCGCCCAGCTCTGCCCAGCCCCCAGTTTGGGACCTAAGATCAAAGAAAGATAAAGAGGCCCCAAGCTGCACTGTGACATGTCGACCTGTAGTGCCCAACTGTCTCACACTCTGCCTACCCCAGCTGGACATGGCTGCAGTAGAACCTGAGATCAGCTGGCACCCTGAGACCAGGTCGAGACCTGCATTGCACCGCTCAGGTCTTTCTGGGAGCACACCTATACCCCCACTTCATGGACAGATTGCAAGGCAGTGGGAAGTGGGTTCCAGGGTATCCATACACCTGTCGGTGGATACTGGAATCTGCAGATAGATTTGAATCACAGCTGCCCCCTCAACTGAATCTCAAACCTGCAAAAAGCATTGCCCCCAACCTACAGTCAAGCTTCAAAATTGAACAAAGCCAGAGGATTCACATAAGGAAGAACAGGAGATTGAGCAAACAGAAGCAAAAGCAACCCCACCACCCCGAACAACAAATTTAAAGAAGATGGGGAAAAAAGAAAAAAGTGGGGAGGAAAATCTACACAAATGAAAAAAAGCCAAAAGAAGAATATAGGTCTCACACAGACCCCTGGGAGGTCAGATAATGAGAAAACAGACTTCAGAATGCAAACAATGAAGAGCCCCTAGAATGATTGGTCACATACCACAAACCAAGACATCAAGACATTAATAGAGAGAATTAAAAAAAATGAGGAGAGACAAGAGGAAAATAGGAAGGAGCTGATAATTGAGATAGCAGCAGCAAAGAATACTGTGATGAAATAAATAACAAACTAATAAGCATGGAAAGCAGAATTAGCCAAGCAGAAGAAAGGATCTCAGAGCTTAAAGACCAAAATATAGAACTAAACCAAACTGTCAAAAACATAGAAAAGAAGCTTAAAAAGGCAGAACAAAACCTTCAAGAGATGAGCAATTATTTCAAGAGAATGAATCTAAGAGTAACTGGACTTCCTGAGGCAGAAAGAGAGACAGAGATCACCCTGGAACAAACATTCCATGAAATTATTTAAGAAAACTTCCCTCACCTCATCAGTGATGTGAAAATTCAAACACAACAGATTCAGAGAACCCCTGCAAGACAACAAATGAGAAGACCAACTCCTAGGCACATAATAATTTACCTGAACAAAGTAGGTATAAAAGAAAAAATTCTAAAAGCAGCAAGAGAAAAAGGTCAGACTACCTATGAGGGAAGACCAATTAGAATAGCAGCAGATTTATCTACAGAAACACTTCAGACTAGGAGAGCTTGGAGCCCAATATTCAAAGTTCTCAAAGATAAACAACTTCAACCAAGAATAACCTAACCAGCCAAGGTAAGCTTCATCAGTGAGGGAGAATTAAAATCTTTCCCAGAAATGCAATCCCTAAGAACTTACTCTGCCTCCAGACTACCTCTACAAGAAACACTTAAGAAAGTATTAAACACAGAAGAAAAGGGAAAAAGAACAACAATGTTCTTCACTAGAGTATGGGAAAAAGATTGAAAATACACATGAATCAACCCCAAAAGGCAAAAGGAAGTCAACAAACAAAAAGCACAATGACAAGTTTATAAGAACCTCATGACAGGGATAAACCCTCACATTTCAATAATAGCTTGAATATGAACGGACTAAATACACCACTGAAAAGACACAGAATGGCAAAATGGATAAAATATCATGAGGCAACAATATATTGTCTCCAAGAGACTCATCTCACCAGAAAGGACACTCACAGACTCAGAGTAAGAGGATGGGAAGCAAAATTTCAGGCAAATGGAACACAAAAGAAAGCTGGAGTTGCAATCTTAATCTCAGACAAAAATACCCTTTAAGCTATCAAAAATTAACAAAGATGAAGAAGGTCACTATATAATGATAAAAGGTTCAATCCATCAACAACAAATAGTCATCCTAAACATATATATCCAATACAGGAGCACCAACATTCGTAAAGCAGCTTCTAGGCAAACTTTAAAAAGAGATTACTCTAACACCATCATAGCTGGGGACTTTAATACCCCACTCACA
>NW_007220556.1:0-9432 GCF_000164805.1 Carlito syrichta | reverse complement strand
TATTCACCAGCATGTCAATAAAGCATTTAATTTGTTAAATCCTAAAATAAACATTTTGATAACTAAATAAAATATTTTGTTGCAGAAATGGAGAGAGGAAAAAAAAGAAATATTCAGGAAGCAGCTAAATCTGTACTTAGAAGCATATTCATAGCATCAAATAGTTATATTAGAAACGAAGAAATGTCTTAAATCAATAACCTGGATTCTACCTTAGAAACACTTATAACAAGAATAATTAAATGAATAATGTTCCAAGAATAATGTTCTGATGTTCTCACTGGCAAATTCTACTGAGGATTTAAGGGAGAAATAAGACAAAATTTCTACTATTCCAGCAAATAGATGTGGGAACAATTCCAATTCATTTTATCCATCCATTATTACAGATACAAGTACTACCAGGCAAAGACATTAAAAGAAAGGACGCTGCACACCAATATCCTCATGGACATGGACAAGAAATTCTCTCAAATATAGATATTTACAAAAAGTATAATACATAATAATCAAATGTGGCTTATCCCCATTAAGAAAAGATGGTGAAAAAATTTTTAAAAATAAACATAAGCAACAAAAGAGACAATATAAGAAAAATAATATGATTATCCTAAGAGATATAGAAAAAAGTTTTGACAAGATTCAACACCAATTCAAGATTTAAAAAAAATAAATAAAAGAAATTATCTCTGGGAATCACAAATAAAAGAAATATTTGTTAGCCGGATAAGGTTATCCAACATAAAACCTACAATTAACATTCTACTTAAGTCAAGATTGAATGCCTTCCCACTAGTACAGAAAAAAAGGCTTGCATGTTCACTCTTGGTGCTTCTATTCTCTATCAGGATTAAGATTTTAGCCTCTGAAGTGAGAAAAGAAAATCTATTTGGAAAGGCATAAATAAACATAAATGAATTTTCAGTTGGGATGATGCTCTACATAGAAAATTCTAAATAATCACAAAAAACATTAGGATAAGTAACATAAGCAAAGATGTATGATATAAGGTCAATATAATAGCAATAAACAAATTGACTTTAAAAATAAAGCATTATTTACAATAGAAATAACAAATAAATCTAACTACACATGTTCAGGATTTTTAAAATGTAAGCTACAAAAATATGATAGAAATTGAGGACAGCCGGGCTCGGTGGCTCAGCCTGTCATCCCGTGCCTTTGGGAGGCTGAGGTGAATGGATTGCCTGGGCCTGCGGGTTTGAGACTTGCCTGGGCAGCGAGACCTCATCTCTACAATAAATCAAAAAATCAGCTGGGCGTGGCAGTGTGCACCTGTAATTCCGGCTACTCGGAAGGCTGAGGCGGAAGGATCACTGGAGCCCAGCAGGTCGAGGCTGTGGTGGCCAGGAGCGGCCACTGCACTCCAGTCTGGGCGACAGAGTGAGACTCCAACTCAAAAAAAAAAAACAAAAAAAAAGAAATTGAGGACAATCTAAAGAGAGAGGTACACCATGTTTATGGAGTGAAATTTCAGTATCATTAAAATGCCTATTAACTCTAAAGTTAGCTATAGATTCAACTCAATTCTAATCAAAACCCCAGAAAATGTTCTAAAAATAAACAAGCTGATTATAATATTTATTTGAAAAAGAAGAGAACCTAGAGAAATCAAAACAATTTTTCAAAAAAATGTAGGAGTCACAATACCTAATATTACTGTATTATAAAGGTAAAGAGGTTAGTTCCAAGATGGCCATCATGGAGAAGCAGACCAGCACCACTCTTGCAGATCAAGGCAGAGAGCAAGAACCAAGCCACTGATAGATGGAGACACCCTGAAGACACTTGGGGGAGAGTGAAGCAACCTAAACCCAGAACAAGTCTCTTTGAGCACATAGATTCCAGCAAATGATGGCAGGCATGGTGATCCAGGTGCCCCGTCACCTATCATACACCAGGCTCACACAGGAACTGAAGCCCTGCCCAATGAATGAGAGTGGGTCAATGTACCTAGGATGCTTTGGGTCCATTCATGCCCTCACAGTCATGTGTGAGTCATGTGGGAGGAGTCCAGGTCAGGGCACCGTGGTGGGCAACCCATCTCACGTGGCATGGGGAAAAAAGTCCACACTGGGTCAGCAGCTGTGAGCACAGTTTCCACCAGCAGAGCCAGGCAGCTGGCTCCCAGGCAAGGAAAGCCTGCCTGCAGAGTAAACCTTGCCGGCACCCAGCTCATCTTTCCAGTCAGATCAGGAAGAATCACCTCCAAGCCCTCCATGCCTGCAGGGTGGATTCCCTCCCCTCTCCCTAGTGGTAGGGAAATCACTCTTTTTCAAGAGAAGTGTGTGGACACGAACAGGGAGGGACCAACACAAAATACAACTGAAGGCTTTCTCAGTGGGAAGGCCTCTAGTCTACAGACCACAGACAGCAGGCAGGGGGTCCTATCCCCCCACCCAATCCCTGCAGGGTGCTAGCAGCAGGGTCAGCTACAATTAAGAAACCTGCCACAAGGTGGAGCAAGGGAAGAAGTGAATGCCCCCTCCCTCACCCACTGAGTAACCTATAGTGAGACACAGTAAATGCCTTGCAAGAGGGTGGGTGACTAACTTCAGAGCAACCAATCCAAAAGGAATTACAGAGAGGGAAGACAGGCCTCTCAAAAATGAGGGAAAAAAAAACCAATGAAAAAAATAGGTAACAATCAGAGTACTAAAGAGACAGTGTCCTGCCGCCAAAATAGCTATTAGAGCACAAACAATGGAAACTTTCCACCCCACTGAAAAACCTGCCCCAGATAACTGTCACAGAAATCAGAGAGTAGATGGCTAAATGAACAGAGAGAACCAAGAGAAACAGGAAGCAAAACTCAGTGAAGTCATACAGGAAGTAAAAAATGGAGTTATCCAATTTTAGGAAAGCCTATTCTGAAACACTGGACATGAAGAACTCCACCCTGGAAATAAAAAAACAGGTAACAAGCATAGGCAGCAGGAGCAACCATGCAGAGGCAATAATCTCAGAGCTTGAAAACCAAAATATGGAATTAACCCAGTATGTCAAAAACATAGATAAAAAGGTTCAAAAAGAAGAAGCAAAGCCTCCAAAACATGTGAGACTATGTAAAGAAGCCAAATCTATTCCTGATTGGTATCCCTGAAGCAGAAAGGGAAACTGAGAACACCATGGAACAAGTATTCCATGAGGTCTTCCAAGAAAACTTCCCACATCTTGCTAAAGAGGCAATAATTTAAGCACAAGAGATTCAGAGGACCCCCACCAGATATCACATGAGGAGAACAACACCAAGACACATAGTAATCTACCTCCACGAAAGAAAAAATCCTAAGGGCAGCAAAAAAGAAAGGTCAGATTACCTACTGAGGAAGTCCCATCAGAATTGCTCTAGACTTAACTGCAGAAACACTACAAGCTAGAAGGGACTGAAGACCAGTCTTCAATGTTCTTAAAGATAAGTAATTCAAACCAAAATGTCCTCTCTGCTAAGCAACCTTCATCAGTGATGGAGAATTAAAATCTTTCCCAGACATCCAATCCCAAAGAGAATATGCCATCTCAAGACAAGCCATACAGGAGACACTACAGGTGTTAAACACAGGAGAAAAAAATGAGAAGGGTCAAACGAATCACAAAAGTACAAGCAAGCATAGAGTCAACAGAGCATACAGAGCACTCACAAAAATGAAAATAGAGAGCTACACCATGTTTATGGAGTGGAAAATTCATATATAAATACAAAAGTGTAAAAAAAACAAAGCAACCCTCTACAAGCCCTATAACAGGAATAAACTCTCACATTTCAATAATCAGTCTGAATGTGAATGGGCCAGATGCACCTCTGAAAAGACATGGAGTGGCAAAGTAGATAAGGAAGCATAATCCAATAGTCTGCTGCCACTAGGAAATTCACCTCACTACAAAGGTGACCCACAGGCTCAAAGCTAAAGGCTGGAAAATGATCTTTCAGAAAAATAGAAAATAGAAAAGAACAGGGGTAGTTATTCTGTTATTAGACAAAGCAGACTTTACAATCAAAAGTTAAAAAGGATATGGAAGGACACTACACAATGATAAAAGGCTCAGTCCGCCAGCAAAAAATATCCATCTTAAACATATATGCACTAAACACAGGAGCACCAGGTTTTATAAAACAACTACTAAGTAAACTAAGAGAAGATATTGACTCTTCCACAATTATAGCAGGAGACCTAAATATCCCACTAACAGCTCTAGGTAGATCACTGAGGCAAAAAACCAACAAGAAGATTCAAAATCTTAACTCAACACCTAGTCAAATGAATTTAGAAGACATCTACAGAACACTCCACCCAAAAATGTACAGGGTATACAGTCTACTCATCAGCACATGAAATGTACTCCAAAATTGATCACATTCTTAAAAATTAAGTATGAACAGATTTCAAAGATCAAAACAATATCATGAATCTTCTTAAATCACAGCAGAATAAAAATAAATATCATCACTAACAAGACCCCCCCAAAACAGTCAAAAGCATGGACACCAAACAACATGCTGTTGAATAACTTTGGGGTCAACACAGAAATCAAGACAGAAATAAAAAGATTCCTGGGAAACACAAAAACACATTTTATAAGAATCTCTGGGATGCCATGAAAGCAGTATAAAGATAAAAAATTAATAGCACTGCATGCACACATCAAGAAAACAGAAAGATCACAAATAGTCTAACATCACACCTATGAGAGCTGGAAAGGCAAGACCACCTGAATCCTAACTTCAGCAGAAGAATCCAGATGATCAAGATAAAATCACAATTGCAGAACATAGAAGACAAAAAATATTATAGATGGGATCAACAAGACAAAAACCTGGTTCTTTGAAAGGATAAATATGATTGGCAGACCCCTGACCAGATTGACTAAAAAAGGGAGAGAAAGTCTAAATAAACACAATTAGAAACACAAAAGGCAAAGTCACAACTGACCCTGAAGAAATTCAAAACATTATCAGAAATTACTATGAACACTTGTATTCAAATAAACTAGAAAACCTAGAGGAAATGAAGGACTTTCTGACATCACACAGCCTACCAAGGTTGACAAGAAGAAACTGAAACTTTAAACAGACCAATAATAATTCAGGAAATTTACTTAGCCATAAGAAATCTCCTCCTCTAACCCCTCCCCCGCAAAAGCTCCCGACCAGATAGCTTCCTAGCTGAATTCTACAAGACATACAAGGAGGGCCTGATATCTATCTTATTGAAAGCATACAATGCATTCAAGAATGATGGAATTATCCCAACTCATTTTATGAAGCTAACATCATACTGATACCCAAATCTGGCAAAGAGACAGCAAGGAAAGAGAACTATAGGCCAACCTCTTTGATGAACATAGACACAAAAATTCAGCAAGATTATAGCAAATAGGATCCAACAACATATCTCAAGGATCATCCACCATGACCAAGTGGGCCTCATTCCCAGGATGCAGGGCTGGTTCAACGTCTGCAAGACCATAAATGTAATTGGCACGTTAACAGATATAAAACCAATAACCATATGATTATCTCATTAGATGCAGAAAAGCATTCAACAAAATCCAGTATCCCTTCTTAATAAAAAGCCTTGAGCACCTAGGGATAGAAGGAACAGTCCTCAAAACAATAAGAGGCATCTATGATAAACCCACAGACAACATTTTGCTCGATGGGCAGAAATTGGACACATTCCCCCTAATAGCAGGAACAAGACAAGGATGACCACTGTCATCCCTCATGTTCAACACAGTGCTAGAAGTTCTAGCCAGAGCAATCATGCGAAAGAAGGAAATCAGGAGTATCCAAATAGGAAAAGGGGAAGTTAACCTATCCTCCTTTGTAGATGATATGATTTTATAGCTTGAAAACCCTAAGGAGTCTGTCAAACGCCTCGTCACACTGATAAACAACTTTGGTAAAGTCTTAGGTCACAAAATCAACGTGCAAAAGACAGCTGCATTTCCATACACTAGCAATAAGCAGGCAGAGAACCAAATAAAAAGCACAATCCCATTCACAATAGCAACAACAACAACAAAAAAAAGGAAATACCTTGGCATCCACCTAACCAGAGAAGTGAAAGACCTTTACAATGAGAAATACAAAACGCAGCTCAAAGAAATCAAATATGAAACAACAAATAAAAAATATTCCATGCTCATGGATTAGAAAAATCAGTATTATCAAGGTGTCCATCCTACCCAAGGTAATCTACAGATTAAATGCAATGCCCATCAAATTGCCAACATCATATTTTTCAGACCTGGAAAGTACTATACAGAAATTCTTATGATAACAAAAAAGCACACAAACAGCCAAAATAATCTTTAGCCAAAGGAATAAAGCAGGAGGTATCACACATCCAGACTTTAAACATTTTTACAAAGCTACAGTAACCAAAACAGCCTGGTATCGGTACTAAAACAGGCATATAGTTCCATGGAACAGGACAGAGGTTCTGGAAGCAAAAACACAGTCTCTCAACCAACTCATCTTTGATAAAGCCACGAATAACAACCACCAGGGAAAGTAGACCATATTTAGCAAATGGTGCTGGGAAAACTGGCTGACCACATCCAGAAGAGTGAAACTGAACTCCTACCTATAACCACATACAAAAACAAACTCAAAATCGATCAAAGACTTAAACATAAAACTTCAAAACATAAGAATACTAGAGAAAACATACAAAACACCCTTAAGCACACCAGAGTAGGCAACGAATTCTTGAACAAGTCTCCAGGACCAAGCTGCTGCCACCCGCAGAGACCCTCACTCCCACCCTGCAGAGCTCCGGGCTCTCTCCCTGACTGCACCGCCCCACTCCACCCCAAGCCATGGCTGTCCAGGGAGGCCCTCTGGTCCCGGCCTCATGGAGCTCTGGGGTCCCTCCCTGGCTGCACTGGCCCACCTGGCCCCACGCTGCCACTGCCCACAGAAGCCCTTGGCTCCAGCCCCGTGGTGCTGCAGGCTCCCTCCCTGGTGGCAGAACTCTGCTCTGCCCCAAGCTGTCACTGCTCAAGCAGGCCCTCGGCTCCTGCCTGGTGGAGCTCCAGGCTCCCTCGCCAGCTGCACTGCCCCGCCTGGTGCCAAGTGGCTGCTGCCTACTGAGGCCCTTGGCTCCCACCCCTGTGGAGCTCCAGGACCCCTCCCTGGCTGCACCGTTCCATCCCGCCCCAACCTGCTTCTCCCAGGAAGGCACTCAGCTTCCACCCCTTGGATTTTGGGGCTCCCTTGCCAGTTGCACCACCACCTGCCCCAAGCCACCCTGTGCTATGCTGCCCAGCAGTGTCCGGCTGTCTTGTCCTCTGCCTACCCTAACTCACCCCTGGACACAGCAGGCCCAGAGAACAGCTGAAGCTATGAGACCAGGCAGAGACCTGCATTATCCTGCCCGGCTCCGCCCAGCTCTGCCCAGCCCCCAGTTTGGGACCTAAGATCAAAGAAAGATAAAGAGGCCCAAGCTGCACTGTGACATGTCGACCTGTAGTGCCCAACTGTCTCACACTCTGCCTACCCCAGCTGGACATGGCTGCAGTAGAACCTGAGATCAGCTGGCACCCTGAGACCAGGTCGAGACCTGCATTGCACCGCCCAGGTCTTTCTGGGAGCACACCTATACCCCCACTTCATGGACAGATTGCAAGGCAGTGGGAAGTGGGTTCCAGGGTATCCATACACCTGTCGGTGGATACTGGAATCTGCAGATAGATTTGAATCACAGCTGCCCCCTCAACTGAATCTCAAACCTGCAAAAAGCATTGCCCCCAACCTACAGTCAAGCTTCAGAATTGAACAAAGCCAGAGGATTCACATAAGGAAGAACAGGAGATTGAGCAAACAGAAGCAAAAGCAACCCCACCACCCCGAACAACAAATTTAAAGAAGATGGGGAAAAAAGAAAAAAGTGGGGAGGAAAATCTACACAAATGAAAAAAAGCCAAAAGAAGAATATAGGTCTCACACAGACCCCTGGGAGGTCAGATAATGAGAAAACAGACTTCAGAATGCAAACAATGAAGAGCCCCTAGAATGATTGGTCACATACCACAAACCAAGACATCAAGACATTAATAGAGAGAATTAAAAAAAATGAGGAGAGACAAGAGGAAAATAGGAAGGAGCTGATAATTGAGATAGCAGCAGCAAAGAATACTGTGATTGAAATAAATAACAAACTAATAAGCATGGAAAGCAGAATTAGCCAAGCAGAAGAAAGGATCTCAGAGCTTAAAGACCAAAATATAGAACTAAACCAAACTGTCAAAAACATAGAAAAGAAGCTTAAAAAGGCAGAACAAAACCTTCAAGAGATGAGCAATTATTTCAAGAGAATGAATCTAAGAGTAACTGGACTTCCTGAGGCAGAAAGAGAGACAGAGATCACCCTGGAACAAACATTCCATGAAATTATTTAAGAAAACTTCCCTCACCTCATCAGTGATGTGAAAATTCAAACACAACAGATTCAGAGAACCCCTGCAAGACAACAAATGAGAAGACCAACTCCTAGGCACATAATAATTTACCTGAACAAAGTAGGTATAAAAGAAAAAATTCTAAAAGCAGCAAGAGAAAAAGGTCAGACTACCTATGAGGGAAGACCAATTAGAATAGCAGCAGATTTATCTACAGAAACACTTCAGACTAGGAGAGCTTGGAGCCCAATATTCAAAGTTCTCAAAGATAAACAACTTCAACCAAGAATAACCTAACCAGCCAAGGTAAGCTTCATCAGTGAGGGAGAATTAAAATCTTTCCCAGAAATGCAATCCCTAAGAACTTACTCTGCCTCCAGACTACCTCTACAAGAAACACTTAAGAAAGTATTAAACACAGAAGAAAAGGGAAAAAGAACAACAATGTTCTTCACTAGAGTATGGGAAAAAGATTGAAAATACACATGAATCAACCCCAAAAGGCAAAAGGAAGTCAACAAACAAAAAGCACAATGACAAGTTTATAAGAACCTCATGACAGGGATAAACCCTCACATTTCAATAATAGCTTGAATATGAACGGACTAAATACACCACTGAAAAGACACAGAATGGCAAAATGGATAAAATATCATGAGGCAACAATATATTGTCTCCAAGAGACTCATCTCACCAGAAAGGACACTCACAGACTCAGAGTAAGAGGATGGGAAGCAAAATTTCAGGCAAATGGAACACAAAAGAAAGCTGGAGTTGCAATCTTAATCTCAGACAAAAATACCCTTTAAGCTATCAAAAATTAACAAAGATGAAGAAGGTCACTATATAATGATAAAAGGTTCAATCCATCAACAACAAATAGTCATCCTAAACATATATATCCAATACAGGAGCACCAACATTCGTAAAGCAGCTTCTAGGCAAACTTTAAAAAGAGATTACTCTAACACCATCATAGCTGGGGACTTTAATACCCCACTCACA
>NW_007220555.1:0-822 GCF_000164805.1 Carlito syrichta | reverse complement strand
CAGGGTTAGGTACACAAATGTTCATCATGTAGGTACCGTTGTTGACGAGGTATGCCCTCCAGCAGATTCCCACGACTGCCAATCCTGCCTTCCCCCCAATCCCTGGCAGTTTCCTGCTACTGTCATGGATTCAATAATTAATGGTTACACTGGTGATGTCCGTTAAATACTTAAAGAAGAAATGATATCAAGTCTTCAGAACCTCTTCCAGAAAATAGAGCAGAAAGAACTTTCTAATTCATTCTGTTGGCAGACTTGTAGAGACAGGATTATTCCGATATCAAAATCAGGTAAAGATATTACAAGAAAGAAGATTACAGAACAGTATTTCTCATGAATATAGATGCAAAAAATCATCAGTGCATGTTAGCAAACTGAACAAGATAATGTATGAAAAGACTTATACAGTAATATGAAGTGGAATTTATTCCAGGTATATAAAGCTGGTCAACATTTGAAATTCAATTAATGTAATCTTGTGATGAAAGATGCCAATTCTTCCCAACTTGATCTATACATTTAGTTCAATCTCAACAATATAATTTGTGGATATCAACAGATTCTATGGCTTAAATGGAAAGGCAAAACAACAGCCTAAAGAAAAAAAAAGTTGTATCAATTTATGCAGAAAAAAATTCATTTCTGTCTGAAGGTTTATCAATTTTATTGAACTTATCATTTTTTTTCTTAACAAGTTAGCAATAGAGTACTACCTCAACTGATAAAGAACATCTACACTACTGCTACAAGCTAACATCATTCTTTTTTTTTTTTTGAGTCGTAGTCTCACTCTGTTGCCCAGGCTGGAGTACAGGGCAGGCT
>NW_007220554.1:0-735 GCF_000164805.1 Carlito syrichta | reverse complement strand
GCCTTGAAGACAGCATCAGAAACTATCTAGAATAATTAAGAGCGAAAAAAGCAATAACATATCTTAAAATAGAGTCAGGGACCTGTAAATACTTCAGTCTGTCTAATACAGTGATAGTAGGATTTGGCAAATTAAGAAAGAGACAAAGAAATTTAAAGATATGGCACTATATTCTCCAACACTCCTGAAAATGGTGTATCCACAGTTAAATAAGTTCTCAACAAATTTTAACAAGTAAAACATAAAGGAAAAACATGAAAGCAACACACAATTAAATTTCTCAAAACTAGCAATCAAGAGAAAATTATAAAAGCAGATGGAGAAAGAATAAGTCCAATGAGGTGGTGGCAAAGCATAAGGCAACAGCAGATGTCCTGGAATAGCCATACAGAAAACAGGGAGGCAGCATCTTTAAACACTAAAGGAAAACAAAAAACACTTGAACACTGTTGACCTCGAATATTATACTCAGTAATGATTGCTTTCAAAATGCAGATAACCAGGACTTTTACGGACACAAAATAGGTGAATCCAACATCCTCCAATTTACACTACCTGAAATGACAACAGGTGAAATTTGTAAGTACACAAAATTATAAAGTGCCTTGAAATTATAATTATGGGGATTGCTATAAGAGAACTTTTCTTACTACTTACATTATTTTTAAAAAGAATGATCTGTTCAAATAAACCAATAACACTGAAGTGACTGGTTATGAAATGTGATATAAAAAA
>NW_007220553.1:0-1256 GCF_000164805.1 Carlito syrichta | reverse complement strand
GTGGTGGCAAAGCATAAGGCAACAGCAGATGTCCTGGAATAGCCATACAGAAAACAGGGAGGCAGCATCTTTAAACACTAAAGGAAAACAAAAAACACTTGAACACTGTTGACCTCGAATATTATACTCAGTAATGATTGCTTTCAAAATGCAGATAACCAGGACTTTTACGGACACAAAATAGGTGAATCCAACATCCTCCAATTTACACTACCTGAAATGACAACAGGTGAAATTTGTAAGTACACAAAATTATAAAGTGCCTTGAAATTATAATTATGGGGATTGCTATAAGAGAACTTTTCTTACTACTTACATTATTTTTAAAAAGAATGATCTGTTCAAATAAACCAATAACACTGAAGTGACTGGTTATGAAATGTGATATAAAAAAAGAATGACAAGAATGGGATAAAGATTTAGAAAGCATTAATGGAGGTAAAATATTGTAAATCAATGCAACTCTATGTAAAATGATGTAACAATATGTGAAGGTAGACTGAGGTACATTAAAGATGAATCCATTCAAAGTTTCCATCATGAATTTTGTTTTGTTAAAATTTTGAGACTTCCACTTGTGGCCAAAGGGAGTGATAGAGACAAGTTCACATTCCAAAATCAATTAATGTAATCTAACATGTCAATAACTGCAAAAAAAACTCATGCTCTTTCAACAGATGCAGAAAAAACCTCTCTTAGAAGAACTTTCAGCAAACCAGCAATAGGGAAACATTTCCTCAAGTGGATAAATGTCTTCTTAGACCTTCCAGCCAAGGTCATCACTAAATGTGTAAGAACAAATGCTTTCACCATAAGATCAGCAACAAGACAAGGATATCAGCCCTCAGTACTCCTGTTCTACACTGCACTGAAGGTCTTGGCCAGCATAGCGAGGAACAGAGATAATAAGCATGCAGATCAGAAAAGAAAATGTAAAACTATCTTATTAGCAGACTGGATATTATTTGTAGAAAATCCCAAGGTGAACGCTTGAAAAATCAGACCTCAGAGTTCAAACAATGAAAGTCACCAATGAATACAACAGGGATTAGGGAATGGATAAAAAGAGGGAATAAGACTCAAGGAAGACAAGATGCAACACTGTAAGAACTTGTCACAGAGATTTTGGCCATAAAAAATTTCATCTAGGAAATAAATAACAAGATAATAAGCATGAAAAGCGGAACAAAGCAAACAAGAAGAAACAATCTCAGAAGTGAAGATCAAAGTATGGAATTAACCAAATCTGTAAAAAG
>NW_007220552.1:0-753 GCF_000164805.1 Carlito syrichta | reverse complement strand
TTCCAAAATCAATTAATGTAATCTAACATGTCAATAACTGCAAAAAAAACTCATGCTCTTTCAACAGATGCAGAAAAAACCTCTCTTAGAAGAACTTTCAGCAAACCAGCAATAGGGAAACATTTCCTCAAGTGGATAAATGTCTTCTTAGACCTTCCAGCCAAGGTCATCACTAAATGTGTAAGAACAAATGCTTTCACCATAAGATCAGCAACAAGACAAGGATATCAGCCCTCAGTACTCCTGTTCTACACTGCACTGAAGGTCTTGGCCAGCATAGCGAGGAACAGAGATAATAAGCATGCAGATCAGAAAAGAAAATGTAAAACTATCTTATTAGCAGACTGGATATTATTTGTAGAAAATCCCAAGGTGAACGCTTGAAAAATCAGACCTCAGAGTTCAAACAATGAAAGTCACCAACGAATACAACAGGGATTAGGGAATGGATAAAAAGAGGGAATAAGACTCAAGGAAGACAAGATGCAACACTGTAAGAACTTGTCACAGAGATTTTGGCCATAAAAAATTTCATCTAGGAAATAAATAACAAGATAATAAGCATGAAAAGCGGAACAAAGCAAACAAGAAGAAACAATCTCAGAAGTGAAGATCAAAGTATGGAATTAACCAAATCTGTAAAAAGTATAGAAAGAAAACACAGAGAGAAAGACCAAAGCATCCAATAGATACGGGATTATATCAAGAGGCCAAATCTACTCCTGACTGGTATCCCAGAGGAAGAAAGGAAAG
>NW_007220551.1:0-841 GCF_000164805.1 Carlito syrichta | reverse complement strand
TAATAAGCATGCAGATCAGAAAAGAAAATGTAAAACTATCTTATTAGCAGACTGGATATTATTTGTAGAAAATCCCAAGGTGAACGCTTGAAAAATCAGACCTCAGTGTTCAAACAATGAAAGTCACCAACGAATACCACAGGGATTAGGGAATGGATAAAAAGAGGGAATAAGACTCAAGGAAGACAAGATGCAACACTGTAAGAACTTGTCACAGAGATTTTGGCCATAAAAAATTTCATCTAGGAAATAAATAACAAGATAATAAGCATGAAAAGCAGAACAAAGCAAACAAGAAGAAACAATCTCAGAAGTGAAGATCAAAGTATGGAATTAACCAAATCTGTAAAAAGCATAGAAAGAAAACACAGAGAGAAAGACCAAAGCATCCAATAGATACGGGATTATATCAAGAGGCCAAATCTACTCCTGACTGGTATCCCAGAGGAAGAAAGGGAAAGGGAGAATTCCTTGGAGCAAGTATTGCAAAAGTTGATCTGAGAAAACTTTCCCATTTCACCAGAAAAATGACCTTCCAAACAAGAGACACAAGAACCACCCCAGGATATTACATGAGAAGACCAAATCCTAGAAACATAGTAATTTACCTACACAAAGTAGGTACAAAAGAAAAGATCCTAAAGGCAGCAAGAGAGAAACGTCAGATTCCCTACTGGGAAAACCAATCAGAATAGCAGCAGACCTATCAGCAGAAACACTATAAGCTAGAAGGGACTAGAGTCCAACAGTTAAGTTCTGAAAGATACACAATTTCAACCAAGTCTTTCCTATCCAGCCCATTTAACCTCACCATTGGTGGAGAATTAAAATGCCTCTCAGG
>NW_007220550.1:0-577 GCF_000164805.1 Carlito syrichta | reverse complement strand
CAGCAAGTATTGCAAAAGTTGATCTGAGAAAACTTTCCCATTTCACCAGAAAAATGACCTTCCAAACAAGAGACACAAGAACCACCCCAGGATATTACATGAGAAGACCAACTCCTAGAAACATAGTAATTTACCTACACAAAGTAGGTACAAAAGAAAAGATCCTAAAGGCAGCAAGAGAGAAACGTCAGATTCCCTACTGGGAAAACCAATCAGAATAGCAGCAGACCTATCAGCAGAAACACTATAAGCTAGAAGGGACTAGAGTCCAACAGTTAAGTTCTGAAAGATACACAATTTCAACCAAGTCTTTCCTATCCAGCCCATTTAACCTCACCATTGGTGGAGAATTAAAATGCCTCTCAGACATCTTATCCCTAAGAGATTATGCAGTTTCTGGAACAGCTCTACAGAAGATGATTAAAATATGTGTTAAGCAGAGAAGAAAGAACATTTTTTAAAAGATTAAGCTTGGGACCTCAGCCTGTAGTCCCAGAAGTTTGGTAGGGAAGTGAGTGAATTGCCTAAGTCCACGGTTCGAGACTGCCTCAGACAGCTTAATGAGACCTTGCCTCTA
>NW_007220549.1:0-773 GCF_000164805.1 Carlito syrichta | reverse complement strand
TCTGTTAAAAAGTATACAAAGAAAACACAGAGAGAAAGACCAAAGCATCCAATAGATACGGGATTATATCAAGAGGCCAAATCTACTCCTGACTGGTATCCCAGAGGAAGAAAGGGAAAGGGAGAATTCCTTGGAGCAAGTATTGCAAAAGTTGATCTGAGAAAACTTTCCCATTTCACCAGAAAAATGACCTTCCAAACAAGAGACACAAGAACCACCCCAGGATATTACATGAGAAGACCAACTCCTAGAAACATAGTAATTTACCTACACAAAGTAGGTACAAAAGAAAAGATCCTAAAGGCAGCAAGAGAGAAACGTCAGATTCCCTACTGGGAAAACCAATCAGAATAGCAGCAGACCTATCAGCAGAAACACTATAAGCTAGAAGGGACTAGAGTCCAACAGTTAAGTTCTGAAAGATACACAATTTCAACCAAGTCTTTCCTATCCAGCCCATTTAACCTCACCATTGGTGGAGAATTAAAATGCCTCTCAGACATCTTATCCCTAAGAGATTATGCAGTTTCTGGAACAGCTCTACAGAAGATGATTAAAATATGTGTTAAGCAGAGAAGAAAGAACATTTTTTAAAAGATTAAGCTTGGGACCTCAGCCTGTAGTCCCAGAAGTTTGGTAGGGAAGTGAGTGAATTGCCTAAGTCCACGGTTCGAGACTGCCTCAGACAGCTTAATGAGACCTTGCCTCTACAATAAAATTTTTCAAAAAAATCAGCTTGGTGTGTTAGGGCACACCTGTAGTACTGGGTACTC
>NW_007220548.1:0-741 GCF_000164805.1 Carlito syrichta | reverse complement strand
GATATTACATGAGAAGACCAACTCCTAGAAACATAGTAATTTACCTACACAAAGTAGGTACAAAAGAAAAGATCCTAAAGGCAGCAAGAGAGAAACGTCAGATTCCCTACTGGGAAAACCAATCAGAATAGCAGCAGACCTATCAGCAGAAACACTATAAGCTAGAAGGGACTAGAGTCCAACAGTTAAGTTCTGAAAGATACACAATTTCAACCAAGTCTTTCCTATCCAGCCCATTTAACCTACCATTGGTGGAGAATTAAAATGCCTCTCAGACATCTTATCCCTAAGAGATTATGCAGTTTCTGGAACAGCTCTACAGAAGATGATTAAAATATGTGTTAAGCAGAGAAGAAAGAACATTTTTTAAAAGATTAAGCTTGGGACCTCAGCCTGTAGTCCCAGAAGTTTGGTAGGGAAGTGAGTGAATTGCCTAAGTCCACGGTTCGAGACTGCCTCAGACAGCTTAATGAGACCTTGCCTCTACAATAAAATTTTTCAAAAAAATCAGCTTGGTGTGTTAGGGCACACCTGTAGTACTGGCTACTCGGAAGGCAGAGGCAAAAGGACCACGGCAACCCATGGGGTTGACATTGTAGTGGTCGTGATTGTGCCACTGCACTCCAGCCTGGGTGACAGAGTAAGACTTCTTTGAAAAAAAAAAGTATGACCACACACTTCCCAACAGAACAGGAGAACACTGGATCAACAGAGACTATATCCTGACTGGACACTGGAAAA
>NW_007220547.1:0-3522 GCF_000164805.1 Carlito syrichta | reverse complement strand
GAGGAAATTTGGAGTTAAGCAAATTATAAAGTGCATTGAAATTGTTATTATGTGGAGGGAGATGTAAGAACTTTCCTATTTAAATGTTTAAAAATAGAATAATCTGACTAAACAAATAACAATGTAATGATGGGGCATAATATATGACAGTAAAATGTCTGACAAGAATGGCAACAGGCTTAAAAGGATCAATGGGAGTAAATCACTGTGAATGGATTCGGCTCTATGTGGCGCGATGCAACAGTCCTTGAGGCAGCCTGGAGCCAGTTAAAAAATGTATGCATTAAAAGTTTCGATCATGAATTTTGTTTCCTTAAAACTTAATTGACGCTTCCGCTTGTGCCAAGAGAGGCAGACAGGGACAATTTCACATTCCAAATCAATCAATGTAATCTACCACGTTGATAACCACAAAGGAAACGCAGGAGATCTTGCTAAATTGTTCGTCTCAATACAGGCAGGAAAAACCCACCCTTGATAAGAAATCTCAGCGCACCAGCAAGAGTGAAACGACTTGGTAAATGTTTTCTTGGAGAAGACTCCAGCCAAGACCATCGCTCACTGTATAAGTCCGAATGATTTCACTACGATCGGCGACACGAAAGGATGTCAGCTCTCACTACCCCTGTTCAACACAACACTGAGGTCCTGGCCAGCATAGTGAGGCACAGAGATAGGAGGTATGCAGACTGGAAAGGAGAAGAAAAACCGTCTTAACAGCAGACATGATATTGTCTGTAGAACATCCCAAGGTGTCTATTAAAAGCTATTAGCACAATTGCTTTCGCAGGATTAGAGAATACAAAACCTATACACAAGAATAAATGTTCTCTGTTCCAGGCTTTCCTCCTCCCCTCCTTTCCTTTCTTCCTCCCTCTATTCTTTTCTTTCCTTCTTCCTTCCTTCCTTCCTTCCTTCCTTCCTTCCTTCCTTCCTTCCTTCCTTCCTTCCTTCCTTCCTTTTGAGTCAGTCTAATTCCACTTCCCAGGTTGGAGTTCAGTGGCACGCTCACAGCTACCACAGCCCAGAGGTGCTGGCCTTAGGCAATTCTTTTGCTTCAGCGTTCCTAGTAGCCAGAATCGCAGGCTCATGCCACCTACCTGGCTCAGTTTTTTGTTTGTTGTTGAGATGACGACTCACCAAGTTGCCCAGGTTGGTCTCAAACCCCTGGGCTTAAGCGGTCCTCTTGCCTCCACCTGTTTCAAAGTGAGTCAATTACCAGGCTACTATTTCTACATACTGTGAATGTTGATACTTATCCTTGGAGGAAATGTTTCTCATTTCTTCTTTTGTAAGAAAACTGAACTACATTCTATGTTCCCCTAGTGGAGCTGAGAAGCATGGTCTCTCATTTGACTATGGAAAGGATGGTTTGATTTCTCGAGCAAATGTATATATGAGCCTATTGAGATGATGAAACCAGGAGGAAAAGACAATGGAGAGACATGACGGAATGCTCCTTCCAACTGCAGTGGGGATCCCAATCAATGGTATCCAAGGAAAAGAACAACTCGGAATCACCCGAAGGACCACAACTAAGCACGACGCCTGGTGCTCAGGAGGACCCTCTCGTTTAACCAAGGAGACCCCCCTCACACAGTCCTCAGGGCAAGCCATGGCTCCTCTTCAGGGCGAGGACTTGACGGCACCACCCGTCACACAGTTCACTCTGAACTCACTTGGTATTGGGGTGGCATCCTGCTCGCTGACTCCCTTTAGAGGAAATTTCTTTAATCTGTGAGTTTGGGGTCTGTCATTCGGAATCTGGTCCTGACTGAGGTCACGTTTCTTTGCGCCCAGGGAACAATAGAACAGAGGGACGAGGCCCTTCTCGATGGGAAACTTCAGAGATGGCTCCCAGCTCCGGTAAGAAAATCCTTGGCTGCTGATTTAGGCTTTTTAAAGGTTTGTGTACATTTAAAGAAACACAGAGAGAACTTCCAGGTTTTCTAAGAGAAATGGTCCTTTCAAAAGTTGGGAGTTGAGGGAGGTCTTGTTCCTGGTTTTCAACTGGGAGAATTGAGTTTTTATTTTCGTTTGTATGTGCCTTTACTGAAGGAATCATGCGGGTTGTTTTAAGATACGTAAGCCGGATATTCCCGAAGAAGAATGGGAAGGTGACATGATCATGATTACTGGGGTTTCACAGAGGAAGGAGCTGGAACGTTGCGCTCAAGAAAGCAGGTGCAGACTCGGGCCTGAGGGGAGCACGGGCCCTCGTGTAGGCCGAGGGGAGGAGCATCCCCCGTGTTAGCGTTTCTGAAATAGGCATGTGAAAATATCGACAGGCAGCTCCGGGGAGAAATAGAAGCCGAAACACAGAAGAAGGAAATATGTGTCAATAGAAACAAGGAGAGAGACGAAAAGAAGCCGAGGGAACGAAAGATGTCGGCAAGAAAAGCACCAAAAGGTCTGGCACACGGAGACGGTGGAGGTGGACGCGGACTTGGGCGTCTGGAAGGCCAGCCGCCGCCCATCGGTGGGGCAAGAGGCACAGCACCGTCAACGTGGGACCGACCGCAGCTGCACGTGAGACTTCAGGGCCACGGCCCCGACGCCTCACCCCCTGGAGACGCAGAGAGCCAGAGTGGCCGGACGGGAGGGACGTCCTGGGGCACAGCTTTGTGCCTGGGAATGCATGTGGGTCGTCCTCACGCGACAGGACTCGGGGCTAGCCGCCATGTCCCCCATCACCTCTTCCTGCCTTGCCTCTTCGGCTGGAATAAGTCTCAGTTATGTCGGGTCTCTTATTGTTGGATCAGGGCCCTGGCGCTCTCATTTTGGGTTTCTCCCACGTCGGAGGCTGTCTGCCTGTTTCCTTCTACGTGAGGCTGTTTCGTTGCCATATTGTTTGTTCGTGCTCTGTTTTCATCAGGTGTTGATGTGGCTTCCACCTCTTTAGCTCTGGACATCAAGGAGGGACATTCGGGGCCAGCAGGATACAGATGCTCTCCCCACGCCACGCCGCCATGAGGCTGGCTGGGGATCTGCTTGCTGGCAACGGAGTGCCTGAGTTGGAATCCTGGAACCTCCTCCCACAGGTCTCGGGGGCGAGCGCCGTGTTCACTTTCCCCCGGACCACGTCCTCCTCTTTGTGCTCCACTTTCGGATCTTCCTTCAGGCCGTGGGGACGGTGGAGCAGGTCTGAGTGTGGCTTCAGCTCCGTCGCTGATGCCGCCCACTCGTCCGAGGCCGGGCCTGCACTGTCCCCATGACCCCGGGCGTCTCTCTGGCTGACGTAGCGACCCGGCCTTCCGTCTGCCCTCTGAACCGCTCAAGCCCTCTGTCCTGTCCACGATTCGAGCTCCTGCCGCCTCCCTGCCGCCCCTGCTCTCGAGGTCACGCGCTCTCTCTGTAGCGACTCTGGCGTTTAGCTATTTCCTCAGGCCCCCAGTGTCCCTTCGCAAACGGATTCTAGACTCTACTGTGTCAGCCTTGGGCGTTTTGGAGATAGCGGGTCACACTTCAAATCTGCCGGGTGACTCGGCCATTGGGAAACTGGGCATCTGCTTCCTTGTTTTG
>NW_007220546.1:0-579 GCF_000164805.1 Carlito syrichta | reverse complement strand
CTATTGATTTGCCCATACTAAATAGCTTATATTAGTGGAATCATACAATATGTGGCCTTTAGGCCTGGTTTCTTTCACTTGGCATAATGCTTTCAAGATTTGTTCATTCATGTTGTAGCATGGATCAAGACTTCATTCCTTTTTTATGGGTAAATAATGTTCAGTTTTATAAATATACCACATTTTGTTTGTTCATTCATCAGTTGGGTTGTTTCCACTTTGAGCTGTTATGAATAATACTGCCATGAACATTTGTGTTCAAGTATTTGCTTGAATATATATTTTCTCTTCTCTTAGGTATATACCCAAGAGTGGAATTGCTGAGTCATATGTTAATTCTATGTTTAACTTCTTAAGGACTTGCCAAACTGTTTTTCACAACGACTATACCATTTTACATTCCCATACTAGCAATGTATGAGTTCCCATTCTCTACACTCTTGCCAACACCTATTCATTTGCTTTTTAAAAAAATGATTATAGCCATCTAGTGGATGGGAAGTGATATGTCATAGTGGCTTTGATTTGCATTTCCTAATGACTAATGATGTTGAACATATTTGTATGTGCTGTTTGGCT
>NW_007220545.1:0-5585 GCF_000164805.1 Carlito syrichta | reverse complement strand
CTCCCATTCCTACCTCTCTTCTCAGTGAACCTGGAGTTCGGCATTTCATTTAGGCAAGAGGAAGCATTAAAACACACAGAGTGGAAAGGAAGAATTTAAACCAGTGTTCTAGAAAGAGAACAAGTTGCTCAAATAACAAGTCACCTTATAAGGAGCCTGAATACAAAATAGATTTCAAGAATCAATTTTCAAAATTAGTTGTCATTCTGTACAGCGAGAAACAAATCTTTTTTTGTTTTGTTTTGTTTATTTATTTATTTTTATTTTAAAGATGTGAGGTACAATTCAGGGTTAGGTATACAAATGTTCATACCTCCAAGCAGATACCCTTGTTGATGAGGTGTGCCCGTCCCTCCCCTGGCAGTTTCCCTCAACTGCCAATCCTGCCCCTCCTCCCCTGGCAGTTTCCCACTACTGCCAATCCCTAAGAAACAAATCTTAAGTGAAATCTACCAAACAGGCCAGGCTCAGTAGCTCAGCCTGTAATCCCACACTTTGGGAGGCCAAGGTGAGTGGATTGCCTGAGCCTGCGAGTTCGAGACCTGCCTTGCAACTTGGTGAGACCTCATCTCTACAATAAATAAAAAAAAATTAGCCTGGCGTGGTAGCGTGTGCCTGTAGTTCCAGCTTCTTGGAAGACTGAGGCGGAAGGATCACCGGAGCCCAGCAGGTGAGGCTGCAGTGGCCGAGAGCGTGCCACGGTATTCTAGTCTGGGCGACAGAGTGAGACTCCAACTCAAAAAACAAACAAAAAAGAAATCTACCAAACAATGCCAGTTGTGAAAACACCACAAAAAGCACAACATGCCTAGAAGGAAATCAAACTAGATTGGTGCAAGATTGCAACACTGAAAGTGCAAGAACACTGCTGGAGACTTAAAACGCTTTTCAAGACTTGAACATGAAAATTATGTACTCTGCTCATTGACATGAGTAGAGTAATGATATCTGTTCTCCTCCAAATAACCAACAAATTCAAAAGAATTTCAGTCAAAGTCTCTGCAGGTGTGTCCATGTGTGTGTATGTGTATGTGTGTGCTGACAAGCTGATTTCAAATGCTTTTCGAAATGTATAGGGCTAGGAATAGCCAAGGCAAACCTTAGGAAAAAGAAATAAACTGGAGGACTTGTGCTCTGATCTATCAAGATTCTTTATTAATATATATTGCTGTGTTAATTAAAATCGTTTGGTTTTTGGATGCTGTGGTCAGGATTGAAAAAATAGAATACTTGAAGGTAACAGATTCAGAAAAAGCCAAACACATCGAGTTACCTGTTGTCTGATGTAGTTGACCCCACAGTGCAGTGGAGGAAGATGCTTGTTTGTAGTGGTTATGTTAGCTATTGATACACAGTATTCATGTGATACGAAAAAAAAAGCATTTTCAGGTTGTTTATAGATGTCAGTGTAAGTATTAAATCAGTAAATATTTAGAAAAAACTGTAGAAGAATATGTTTGTGTCTTTTGGTAAGATTTTTAAAAACTGAACAAAATAGTTCTAGTCACGTGAGAATGATATTGATAGGATTACCTTGAACTTCACAGCTTCTCCCCTTCAGAAGATACAAATAAACCAGCAAAAATGCAAGTCAAGACAAGTGAAAGTGTCTGGTAAATAACTGATATTTATAATTATAATAAAGAACTTCCTACAAATTAATAACTAGACATCAGATCATCCAATAGAAATTTGAATAAAAGGCTTACAGGGCATCTACCAGAAAATTATATCTGAAGGGGCAACAAATGTAAGAAAAACCATTCAGTGGCAATTTTCTCGACAGAAATGAAAATAAAAATCACAACACGAAAACACTATGAGGAATGACCAAATATCCAAAAGTGCCATACCAAGTGTTGTTAGGGTTCTAAAGTGTACACAGTTCCTTGAATATAGCTGGGTTCTACCAAGTCTGAAAATTCTCAACATTGTCTGCTAAAGTGACATTGCAAAGACTTAGCATTTTATTTCTAGGTAGGTAGCTAATAAAAAGCTTACATGGGCTCACTTCAAGTCAGGACAAGAATCTACTGTTGTGAGTAGATAACAACCAGAAACAACCTTAATGTCCATGAATAACTGTGGAATGCTCATCAGTGTAGGGCTACACATGTATGAGAATGTACAGTATACAACAGCATGCAACAATAAAGATGAATTTCATAAACACAAAGCAGACAAAGGAAGCCATGCACAAAACCAAGCACAATGTAGGATTTCATATTATAAAGTTCAAAAACAGACTAAAGGAATCTATGGATCTAGAAGCCTATTCGCTTCCTATCTTTGGTCTAGGCTGCTTCTAGTAGTGTCTGCATGGAGGCTAGAACGAAGATCCAGGAACTCTCATCCAGCTCTGTTTCTCATGCTGGGCGCTGATTATGTCGCTATGGGCCCTTTGTGGAAATCCATCAGGTAGTCGACTTATGATCATGCACATTTCCATAGAATATAAAGTTCCGATAAACTTTCTACAAGGAAAATAAAGAAAAACAAGTGACTGGTTCTTGTTTATTTATTTTGTTCTGGTGTTACAGAGGAGGCAAGACCCATAGCCATGGATGAATAAATAAATTATGGCAAGTTCCAAAAGAAAGACTTTCTGTAAACACTGCGTAGACTACAAGGGGAACAGAAGTTGTGATGAGGGTCAAGGTGTTTAATACAGGGATTCTTGAAGAAAGCTTATATGTGACTGAAGATAGGTAGCATTGGTTGCCTGAGGCAATCGGGCGAGGCCTTTGGTGCATGCAGGCCTTTGGTACATGAAACTTAGTTGAATGGTGCATCAAGTTTTTACTGGGAAAGATGTTGGTACTAAGCGATCATCAAACATTTATATGTTGGTTCAGGAACTTGGTACATCAGGCTTTGGGTCATGGGAAGAAATTAACCCTAAGGGGTCATGCCAACATCAAAATATCAGGTTAAGGCCCCACTGGTAGAGGCATCCCTGTTAAAATTCTGTGTGATCTGAGACTATTAGTAAACCTTGATTTCTAGTCTTCATTTAATTTCTGGAACTCTAGAAATCTTAATGACAAAAAATGAACAGGATATTTCATTTTGTGTAGCTACATGACAAGGCACCATGATACCATTTTGGGAGGGCCAGAGGCAGACAGAAAGTTAGCAGTCTGGATGGGAAACATACCCAGAGGTAGCTGTTCTTGGAATAATGACTTAGACTTGGGCATTCTTTGTCAGCCAAGAATTCTAGAAAATGTTGTAACAGCTGGGCGTGTAAAATGTGCACATGGAGCTGGTTATGGGTGAATGTGAGATAAGTATGCTTTGATATGTATATGCAGAAAATGTGAAACAATGATTTACATCACTACTTCTTTTTTTAGGTGTGCACGCTCGTCTAATCATAGGCTATAGTGGCTGTACATGGAACTGTTCATTTATGTATACATCTGAAATGCCTCCTGAAGCCCCAAGGAAAATTACCAAAGTTAATAGTTTCTATTGGTATCGTTGTTGTAGTAGCATGCAATGTAATGGCGGAGGACCTACTAATCTTGAAAAGGACATGTTACCCGATTATACATTGGAGGAGGAGGTTGAGGAAGGAACCGTGCGTCTGGGAACATCGCCATTGTTCCTGATCTTTGCCTCTATCATAGTCAGCCATGCACTGCTATGAGAAGCCCTTCTTGGAAGGTCACATCTTCCGTGTCAGGAGAGGAAAGTTGCCTTCCACAGCTCACTTGTAAGCCAGAGACATGGGTCTGCTGTGCCTTCAGGTGGCCCATAGGTGGGTTATTTAAGAGAGAAATAAAGAAAATGTGGTTTGCTGTAAACATCTTGAACATTTGCTTGTCCGCCTGGACTGAGGAACCCATGGTGGAGCATCTACTTAGATCTGTTCTCTGTTTTACTGTGTCCTGAGGAATGACTTTGTGGTTTTAGTAGAGTAGTACATCACCTAACGATGAGGGTTCATTGTGAGACTTGTGTGGTTAGGCATTCCCATCATGGAGACATCATGGAGTACACTTACCCACACCTAGATGGTCTAGCATACCACGGTTTTATATGCTGTAGCCTATTGCTCCAAGGCTACAAAGTAGGACAGCATGTGACTACTGAATATTGTAGGCAATTGTAACACAATAGTAAGTATTTGTATGTCTAAACATAGAACAGGTTCAGTAAAGGTGCAGTATAAAAGCAAAAAATGGTACACCTGCATAGGGCACTCACCATGAGCAGAGCTTGCAGGACTGGAAGTGGCTCTGGAGAGTTAGCGAGTCAGTGGTGAGTGAATGTGGATGCCTGGGTATTACTGTACACTACTGTAGATGTTACAAACACTGTACACTTAGGCTCACGGAGTTTATTTTACAAGTTATTTCTTTAGCAACAAATTAACCTTAGCTACTGTCACTTTTTTTCTTCAAAAATTTTGTACTTTTTGAAAAGCTTGTTGATGCTTTTATGGTAACACTTAAAACACAAGCATGCTGACAACTGTACATAGATATTTTCTTTTTTGTATCCTTATTTCAAAGCTATTTTATTTACAAATTTTTGAAGTAATTTTTAATGTTCAACCTTTTTTTGTTAAAACAAAAACAGAAACACACACATCGGCCTAGGCCTAAAAAGGGTCAGGATCATCCATATCACTGTCTTCCACATCTACAGTTTGTCCCACTGGAAGGTCCTAAGGGACAATAACACACATGCAACTATCATCTCCTGTGATAACAATACCTTCTTCTGGCGTACCTGCTAAATGGCCTGCTCAGGCTCTTACAGTGAACCTTTTTTAAATAAGTAGAATGAGCATACTCTAAAGTATCTACAAAAAGTAGAGTAGAATAAATCCATATACATGAACATAATTGTTTACTGCCATTATCACGCCCTGTCTTGTACTGTGCATAATTGTATGTGCACTTGTTTTATAAAACTGCTGTGCAGTCGGTTTGCACTGGCATCACCAAAAACACAGGAGCAATGGATCCCTCCTGCTGTGATATTGTGAAGATGACAGTGTCCCTGGTGATAGCCCACTGCTTTCTTGGTGAAATACCTTCAAATAATTGGCTCATTTTAAAATTGCATTCTCTTTTTATTACTGAGTACTTTCTATATTCATGATCCAAATCGCTTCTCCATGGACTATTTGAAAATCCTTCCTTCCATTCTGTGGGTTCTCTTTTCTGTTCTGGTAGTGTCTTTTAAAGCACAAATATTTGAAACTTAGTGAAGTCCAAGTTATTTATTTTGTTTTTGTTGCTCTTAATCTGGCTATCGTAACCGTTGCCACATTCAAGGTACTTATCACTATGTCCTTCCAAGGCTTTTATACTTTAAGCTGTTTTGATGAGATCTTTGATTAACTTTACATTATTTTTTTGTACGTGGTCTAGGTAGAGACCCACCTTTATTATTTTCCATATACTTATAAAGTCCCAATACCATTTGTTGTAAAGACTATTCTATCTCTATTGAATGTTCTTGGTGCCCTCGTGAAAATCCAGTTGACCGTAGATGTATGGTTCTATTTCTAGGCACACAACTTCTTTCTCTGATCTGTATGTCTATCTTATGCCAGTACTTCAGTATTA
>NW_007220544.1:0-720 GCF_000164805.1 Carlito syrichta | reverse complement strand
GTGTGCCCGTCCCTCCCTGGCAGTTTCCCTCAACTGCCAATCCTGCCCCTCCTCCCCTGGCAGTTTCCCACTACTGCCAATCCCTAAGAAACAAATCTTAAGTGAAATCTACCAAACAGGCCAGGCTCAGTAGCTCAGCCTGTAATCCCACACTTTGGGAGGCCAAGGTGAGTAGATTGCCTGAGCCTGCGAGTTCGAGACCTGCCTTGCAACTAGGTGAGACCTCATCTCTACAATAAATAAAAAAAAATTAGCCTGGCGTGGTAGCGTGTGCCTGTAGTTCCAGCTTCTTGGAAGACTGAGGCGGAAGGATCACCGGAGCCCAGCAGGTTGAGGCTGCAGTGGCCGAGAGCGTGCCACGGTATTCTAGTCTGGGCGACAGAGTGAGACTCCAACTCAAAAAACAAACAAAAAAGAAATCTACCAAACAATGCCAGTTGTGAAAACACCACAAAAAGCACAACATGCCTAGAAGGAAATCAAACTAGATTGGTGCAAGATTGCAACACTGAAAGTGCAAGAACACTGCTGGAGACTTAAAACGCTTTTCAAGACTTGAACATGAAAATTATGTACTCTGCTCATTGACATGAGTAGAGTAATGATATCTGTTCTCCTCCAAATAACCAACAAATTCAAAAGAATTTCAGTCAAAGTCTCTGCAGGTGTGTCCATGTGTGTGTATGTGTATGTGTGTGCTGACAAGCTGATTCAAATGCT
>NW_007220543.1:0-526 GCF_000164805.1 Carlito syrichta | reverse complement strand
AGATGAGGTCTCACCAAGTTGCCCAACATTTTAATCTTTTAAAAAAGGTTTTAATTGATTCAGGTCTCAGGGGATGGGTTGTCATTTATTTGCCTTCTAAAGAACCAAACACTTACCTCATATAGTTATTGTCAGGATGAAATAAGATATTCTTGGTGGCTTATTCCATATAATATGAAATAAGCTGTCAATCAATGGTAGATATTATTATTATTATTCCCTAGGAACAACTGCTTTGGAAACTCCTGGTTCTCCTAGATTCCAAAAGTACAGTGTTCCACAGCAACCCTCTCAAGACAAGAAAAGGTGTTAATCATTCCTAATCTGGCCACTGAAACATACATGAGTGTGATCAGAAAGGATGAGAAGGGAATAGGGGTGATCTGCCTCAGTCTCACCGCCTGATCTGCGCCTTGGCCTCAGAGAGGGCGTTCTCGGCAGCCACTCTTTGGTAGTGTTCTTCTTTCAGAAGTTTTCTTAATTTGTCCACTTCCTGTTAAGTGTTGCACAGCTGCTGCTGGACTTC
>NW_007220542.1:0-729 GCF_000164805.1 Carlito syrichta | reverse complement strand
TCCTAGATTCCAAAAGTACAGTGTTCCACAGCAACCCTCTCAAGACAAGAAAAGGTCTTAATCATTCCTAGTCTGGCCACTGAAACATACATGAGTGTGATCAGAAAGGCTGAGAAGGGAATAGGGGTGATCTGCCTCAGTCTCACCGCCTGATCTGCGCCTTGGCCTCAGAGAGGGCGTTCTCGGCAGCCACTCTTTGGTAGTGTTCTTCTTTCAGAAGTTTTCTTAATTTGTCCACTTCCTGTTAAGTGTTGCACAGCTGCTGCTGGACTTCAGAAAAGCTTCGGAATGAAAGGAAAACAAACAGCATCACTAGATGTACAACACAGTTGTTAACACAAGGGATTCAAAGTCTTCACAAGGTTATAAAACAGAAAAATGTATAGAAGTTTGAACACAAAGAATATTTTAAAAGCATAGCTGTGGAGGTAAATGAAGCTGCATAAAATACCTCAAGAGATCTCAGGAACTTGCTATTGTTCATTTAATGCCATAGGGTGTTTGCTAGTGGTGAAAGTGTTGGTGTTGCTGTTTTAGCTTTACAAACTTTTCGCACACAATTGTTAGCTATTATTGTTAGTTTTATCCTCACATCACTTATGTGAGGCAATGAGATACTAGGGCATATTAAATCCATACTGTGGACACCAGTTCCATCTAGATGACTTCCAGTTTCTGTCCTTGCAGTGTATCTCCAAGGTCGAGTGCCACTCCCTACCTTTGCTGTGG
>NW_007220541.1:0-817 GCF_000164805.1 Carlito syrichta | reverse complement strand
CCTACCTTTGCTGTGGCTCTTTCAGTCCTCAGTGTGATGATTTCTGCAAACTCCAATCTTTTCCTGAGAAGCTCCTGGAGCAACAGCTGCTTTCAGTGGTCCCTAGAAGAAGAATGAGCTTAGTAATTCAGCAGTGAAAGCTCTTAAGAAAGTGTACATGCGAAAATGAGAGCTTGTTTAACATCAGTGAGAATGAGGAACATCTCCACTTACAATTCTCCTCAAGTGCAGATTGAGAAGTGAGAGTCTTTTGCTCCAGCAGATCAATCACCTACTTTTGCCTTGATCAGATTTTTCTTCCAGATTTTATTTTTTTAATTTTTCCTTTTACAAATTTAAACCTTGCCACTGAAGTCTGCTTTTGTCTGGTGGATACTCACGGATTTTCCTAATCCTTCCCTTGCCTGCCAGTCCCTCCAAGCCCCTTATCCTCCTTCAAGTCCTCTTCATCTCCACACTAATTATCAGTCTCCTCCAACTTCTACACTGCATTCCTCTCCACTGCTGTCAACAGTGCTGCCTGCTTTGTTTCTCAGGCTCAAATCCTCCCACAGTCAAGTGTAAAGCAAAATCAACATCTTCTCAGTTTCAGGGTTCTAAGAGTCTTGGTCATCACTGTTTCCCACTCACTTGTTGGTTTCTCTCTCACTTTCTCACAGATCTTTCTTGTGATCTCTCCACTCTAATTTTTCTAAGACATCATTTCCATCTCAATTAATACGCTTCTCCCATCATTCCTATTGACATTAGCCTTTTCCATCCTGCTCTTTTATGCATCACCACCTGCACCCAATTTGATAACACTTCTCCCAACCTC
>NW_007220540.1:0-622 GCF_000164805.1 Carlito syrichta | reverse complement strand
CCCCTTATCCTCCTTCAAGTCCTCTTCATCTCCACACTAATTATCAGTCTCCTCCAACTTCTACACTGCATTCCTCTCCACTGCTGTCAACAGTGCTGCCTGCTTTGTTTCTCAGGCTCAAATCCTCCCACAGTCAAGTGTAAAGCAAAATCAACATCTTCTCAGTTTCAGGGTTCTAAGAGTCTTGGTCATCGCTGTTTTCCACTCACTTGTTGGTTTCTCTCTCACTTTCTCACAGATCTTTCTTGTGATCTCTCCACTCTAATTTTTCTAAGACATCATTTCCATCTCAATTAATACACTTCTCCCATCATTCCTATTAACATTAGCCTCTTCCATCCTGCTCTTTTATGCATCACCACCTGCACCCAATTTGATAACACTTCTCCCAACCTCTCACCTTCTCTCTACTCACTACCTGCAGTGCTTGCACCTGTCTCTCCAAGACTGCACAGTGGTTAAAAAGGTCATGGTAGTCCTGCTGGTTCTCATGAGGACTCTGACTGGTACCACAGGTCTGAATGGAGAGGTTATTTTTCTCTTTGAGTAACTGAGAGAACTGAAACAGAGAGGATAAGCACCAGCCTACAGAACTCTCTCCCTACAAGCAGTGCTTAGGCAA
>NW_007220539.1:0-603 GCF_000164805.1 Carlito syrichta | reverse complement strand
CTGAGAAGTTAATTTTCCTAGCCACATATGAATTATCCAAATCATAGTAATAACAAAAGCAAAAATATTTCTCAGTGTTGAAAATATCCTAACACTTTTTTCTTAGAAGATCTAAAGAAGAAAGGAAAGAACTGTTAAAACTGATTGGGGTTGGGTGCGGTGGATCATGCCTGTAATCCTAGCACTTTGGGAGGCCAAGGTGAGGGACTGCCTGAGTTCACGGGTTTGAGAACAGCTCAGGAAACTTAGCAACACCTCATTGATACAATTAAAAAAAAATTAACTGGACATGGTAGTGTCCTATAGTTTTGGCTACTTGGAAGGTTGAGATGGAAAGATCACCTGAGCCCAGCAGGTTGCCATTGGGGTGGCTAATGAGCATGCCACTGCACTCCAGCCTGGGCAATGGAGTGAGACTCCAACTCAAAAAAAAAAAAAAAACCAAAAAAACTCACTGGAAGCAAAAACTCCCTTAACTGAAGAGATCTAGTCACTTATGATAGATCACCCTTATATAAAACAACTTCAACATTTGCATTATTCTGTCTAGGGTAAGCATAAGGCCCTTTATATGGGGGTTGGCAAACTATGATCCAGGGTCTG
>NW_007220538.1:0-8437 GCF_000164805.1 Carlito syrichta | reverse complement strand
CACCTCGTCAATGTGGAAGGGATGAAACAAAAAACGGCAGAAGCACTAGAAGGTATCAAAATGGATGAGTTCAAAAACTGTTCTGAACAGTGAAAAAAGTCTCTAGATAGGTGTATTGCATCAAACAGAGAGTGCTTTGAAAGTGACTGAAGTTTAAATGTGTGAAAATAAATAACAATTTAATAAATAAATCCCAGGTTTTTTGAGGTGGTCCCCTTTTACACACACACACACACGAAAAACCTAAAACTAGTATCACAGCTAATGGTAAAATATGGAACATTTTCTCCAAAGATTAGGAAAAATGCCAGAAAGTCAAGTTTTATTACTTCGATTAAATAGTGTAATTAGGCATAAAGATTAGAAAGGAGTAAGAAAAACTTGTTTTTATTTGCAGATACCATGATTATTTATGTAGAGAATTCTAAAAAAATCTACAAAGAGATTAGATCTAATAAAATTATGTATCAAGTTCATAGAAATCAAATGGAGACACACACACACATACACACACACACACACACACACACACACACCTAGATTTTTTTTTTTTTTGAGTCAAGTTCTCACTTTGTCACCCAGATGAGAGTGCAGTAGTACAATCATAGCTCACCACAGCCTTTATCTTCTGGACTAAAGGAATCCACCCTCCTCAGTCTCTGGAGTAGCTGGAACTACAGGTGAACACCTCCATGCCCAACTAAATTTTTTTTTTTAGTTGGAGTCTCACTCTGTCGCCCAGACTGGAGTGCAGTGGCCACTCCCGACCACCGCAGCCTCGACCTGCTGGGCTCCAGTGATCCTTCCACCTCAGCCTTCCGAGTAGCCGCAATTACAGGCGTGCGCTGCCATGCCTGGCTGATTTTTTGATTTATTGTAGTGATAAGGTCTCGCCAAGTTGACCAGGCGGGTCACGAACCCGTGGGCTCAGGCAATCCACTCACCTCAGCCCCCCAAAGGCACGGGATTACAGGCTGAGCCACCGAGCCCGGCTCCCAACTAATTTTTAAAAATTTTTTCTACAGACAAGGTCTCACTCTGTTGCCCAACTGGTCTTGAACTCCTGGGCTCAAGGGATTCTCCTGTCTCATCCCCCCAAAATGCTGAGATTACAGGTGCGAGTCACTGTGCCTGGCCAATATGATATTTTCAGAGACTGCAAAGTTCAGTTGCATTAAGATGTCAGTTCTCCCTAAATAGATCTGCAGATTACACAAAGTGTCAACTTAAAATCCCATCTGGCTTTTAAAACTAGAATTTGAGAAGCTGACTGTGTCATTTATGTGGAAAAGACCGAGAATAATAAAACCAATCCTGACAAGAACAACAGAGTGGGAGGACTTATACTACCTGACTTCAAGACTAACTACAAACTACAATAATGAAGACAGTGCAATACTGGCATAAGGACTGACATACAGAGCAGTTTAACAGAACAGAAAGTTCAGAAATTGATCTATTAATCTTTAAAACAACCCAATGAGGAATGTAAAGTCTCTTCAAGAAATGGTTCTGAAACAATTTAATATCTATATGGGAAAATAGAAACAAAACAACTTGACCCTTATCTTATAACGTACACAAAAAATTGAGGCTGAGTGACTTAACTGTGAAAGCTAAAACCATAAATTGTGGAAGAAGATATAAGAGAATATCTTTGTGACTTGAGGCTAAGCATAGGTTTCATAGACAGGAGGCAGAACATCAAAACCATGCAGAAAACTAATGATAGACTTCATCAAAATTTAAGCGCGCTAGTTAAAAGATATCATGATTAAAATGGATAGGTAAACCACAGCATGGGAGAAAATACTCACCAAACATATCTGATAATAGATTGACATTCAATATATATAAAGAATTCCTTTAACTTGATGATAAAAAGACAAAAAAATTCAATTTTAAAAATGGAGATGACTTGAACAGGCCTTTCAAAAGAAGATATATATATGGTCAAGAATCTCAGAAAAAAATATTCACCATCATTTGTCATCAGGAAAATGCAAATTGACATTCCAAGATACCACTACACATCCATAAGATGGCTAAAAGTATTAGTACTGATAACACTAAATCTTGGAGAAGATGTGGAGCAACTGAAACTCTCATGCATATGAGGTGGGAGTATAAAAGAGTTCAACCACTTTGGATAAAGATCTGGCAGTTCCTCATAAAGGAACTAAATACAAATACACTCTATGGCTCAGCAATCTTTCAATTAGTATTTACTGAAGATAAACAAACACATATGTCCACATAAATACTTTTATGAGAATGTTCATAGCAGCTTAATTTATAAAAGCAAGCATGAAAAAGTACAGATGTCCATCAATAGCAAACTACAGCACAATCATACAAAAGAAAAATGCAATATTTTTAAAAATGCAATATTTATCAGCAATATGAAAGAATAAATTATAATGCTGCGACAATATGGATGAATCTCAAAATATGCTGAGTGGAAGCAGCTTTCTATAAAAGGGCAAATAATGTATAATTACATTTATGTAATGTAAAACAGGCAAAATTATCCTATTGTGAAAAAACTAGCTGTTTCTGGTGGAGAGGGGTGAGGCTAACTGTAAAAGCACAGAAGAATACTTTGTAGCAGTGATGGTAATGTGATGTGTCTTGATAGGGGTATGAGTAAGTATATGCATTTGAAAAAACTCAATGAATGATATACCTAAGATCTCTGCATTTTAATGGTTTGTAAATCTTACCTCAAAAGAACTATAAACAAATACTGAAATCTAGTCAATGATAAGTATGCTGAAATATTTGGAGAGAAATATACTGATGTCCACAACTTACTGTGAAATGTACAAAAAATTAAGATGAATTTATGGATGGGTAGGAAATGAATAAACAGATATTTGATAAACCAAATGTCTTGAAATGTCAATAACAAACTCTAGATGGTAGGACACTATAAAACTCTTCCAATTTATTTGAATGGTTGGAAAATACATCAATAAAACATTGAAGAAAAAAATTGAGACTGGGGAAATAGAAGAGATTGAAAAGACTAGATGTCAGAAACCAAGAAGCAAATAGAAACCACACCTAGAAACCATGGGACTCTGCTAGCCAAAAAGTCTGTCGGTTTGGAAGGATGTAACCCTATAGTGGAGATGAATGAATCCAGTTATCAGCTTGATATTAGACAATCGAGATCGTCAAACTAACTCACTTTGTTCTCATTTTCAATAAGCAGCCTTCTGGTGAGTATAATCTAGTTTTCCACAGAGATTTTTGTAGAAAGAAGAAAGGATATACGGGCCAATCAACAGCCACTTGGCAATTAATTTTTTACTATTAACTAATGGGAAAAATAGGGTTTATATAATAGACATAAGTTTGGTTGGATTGACTTGTGTGCACTAAACCAAACCAAATCTGTTTACAAAAAAAATAAAAATCTGACCTTCTGGACTGGGAAAATTGATTCAAAACCAATGATTCGTCACCAATACAAAATTTTAATATCTTCAATTCCGAAAGACTTCTGAGATCATGGTGTGTGTTATCTACTATTTTCTTGTTATTCACTGTTAAGGCACCACATTACCTCTCATGTCCTTTTCACATAGAATTGTCCTTAAACTAGCTTTTTTTCCAGGCAGAAAAGATAAGCTTATATGCTTTCTAGAATAAATCCTCATTACAACTACTAAACATGTACACAGCAAAGACAAACAGTTCATATTTATAAGAAGTTCACATTTCATTACCTGTGTACCCTCATTATAAATGTATGGGAAAGAAGTCTGAGATGATATTTTGTGTTGTCGCAAGGTTGGTTTATTTACAAGTTGGCTAATTTCTTTGGCTTTTTCCTGGAGTTGGTCTAAGGAAAAGAAAACAAATAAATGGAATTATCTGCTTCAAGCCTGAAACTTAATGAGTTGGACTTAACTTCTAAGAATACACTATGTGCTGTTTGCTAGTTTAGTTGCCTTAATAAAAATTCTGATGCCAAGTATATATTTTTTTAAAACATTTAAATGTTCTTATAGATTAAAGGGCACTACAGCAAACAACTTCCTTCAGAGGTCAAATAATACAGGTCTAGGTATTTTTTGTTTGTTTTGAGTTGGAATCTCACTCTGTCACCCAGGCTAGAGTACAGTGGCACACTCAAGCCCACCGCAGCTGCAACGTGTTGAGTTCAGGTGATAGATCCTTCTGCCTCAGCCCTCCAAGTAGCAGGAACCACAGGTGTGTGCCACCACACTCGGCTAATTTTTTTTATTTATTGTAGAGACAAGGGCTCACCAAGTTGCCCAGTCTGGTCTTGAAGCCACACCCAGCTTAGACCTATTTATTTTTTAAAAGTTCGTTTTTCTTTCCCCCTTGAAAATGGCTTCAGTGGTTTTTATTTTCATCATTCTCCACTTAGGTGTTATATATCCTATTAAGAATCCATAGCATGGTTTTAAACATGAACATGGTTCAGTTAAGAGTATAGCATGTCCATGTAACACCCAGTAAAGCTCTTTGATAGGAATTTTCAACTTAATTACTTCTAAAAATCTTTCATTAGCCAGGCACAGTGACTCATGCCTGTAATCCCAGTATTCTGGGAGCTGCGGCCAAGAGGACTGTCTGAACCCATGGGTTCAAGACTAGCCTGGGCAAATTGGCAAGACCTTGTTTCTTCAATAAATCAAAAAATGAGCCAGGCACAGTGACACATGCCTGTGGGTCCAGCTACTTGGAAGGCTAAGGCAAAAGGATCAGAGCATCACAGGAAGATTGCAGCTCTTTTTCAGCATTCTGCATACCCAGAATGTGAGCATCCTCTTCCATCTGTGATTTGTGTGTTTCCTCTAAAGCATTATACAGAGATGACAGTTCAGCCTGGGCTTGACCTGCGTGCTCAGACAGTTCCAAAAGAAGATGTATTTTTTCCCACAGGTTTTGGAAGGATAATTTTCTCTCAGCCACTTTACATTCCATCTTTTCCATCAGAATCGTTGACTCCTGTCTCTCTGTTTCCATGGTGTTCTCAGCCTCTATCTGCTGTAACTGCTGAGAGAGAATCTAAGAAAAAAGACAATATCATTAGGCATAAATACATTCTCTCCTTCAATAAGCATATTGAGGTGCTTCTTCTCAGTTAAGGCTTAGGCTAGGTACTCATAACCACACCTACAGTGGCATATGATCCTTATTTTGGTTTTTGATACTTGACTTTATATGTACTTATATGTATTTATTTGTGTCATTTTCTTTTTCACGTCCATCTTGTCCCACTAGAAAATAAGTTATATAATCAAAGAGACTGTGTATGTCTTATCCCTTTTGTTCCCCAGCACCTATCATAGTATATGGCATAGAATGTTACTCAAAAGTTCCTGAATGAATGAATCCAGTCCCTGCTCTTAAAGAACTCAGAGTTCATTCAGAGACAATGAAAGAAATAAGTATAATAGAAAATGATCAAGGCCATGAGAGATATTTAAAAGGTATTAATGGGAGCAGAATAGGAAGAGCTAGGGTGGCCTTCCTAAAGAAGAGCCATCTAATATAAGATTAAAATAATGATAAATCAGTTAGGCAAGCATCATTAGGCAGAGAAACGGGTCAAGAAAAAAATAGATATAAGAAAAAAATATGGTTGTTTATGTAGTTTGGTAATGTTATTAGGTAAAGCTCTAGCAGGAAAAGGTAGGAGATGAGGCTGAAAAAAATCATAAGAATATTTATATATCATAGTGTTAAAGGATTTGAAATTTACTCTTTCAAGTAATAAAGATCCTTGGTAAGATCCTATTTTTGGATACATCCCTCTAATTGCATTACAGAGGATAAATTTGGGAACAGGAAGGAAAAACAGAGGTGAAAAAAAATCTGTCAGGGAATGCTCTCTATGCAAAGAAACTCCTTAGCCAGTACGAGGGTACTGATAGTATTGATAAAGAAAAAAGGATAGATTCAAAAATTATTTAAGAGGTAAAGTCAGCAGAACTTGATAATTAATTGTGGGAGCTAAAGAATATGGAGAAAACAAGAAAGTCTAATAAGTTTTATTCTTTTTAGTTAATGCTCCACTGACAGAGAGAAAATATGATAAAATGGATAGGTTTTAAGAAGGGAAGAGTTTGATTTTTGACTTTTTGGGGTCAAAGTTTGGGGTGCTTGTGGGATACCCATATTATCAACAGGTAACTGGATATATACCAGATGCACTGGGGAGATAAATATCTGGGAGATGCAAGTGGCTTTAGAAATGGAGTCTCATATCTACCATAACAGAGGACAAGAGAAGACTGTATCAGTGAGAATAATACTAAGCTGAGGCTGGTGCATTGGGAAACAGTGTTTAATGGGCAGGATGAGAAGTATGTGAAGTAAAAACAAACAAAAGAAAAGCTCCAGATATGTAGGAAGAGAGCCAAAGGAATGCAGTGTTCTATTAATAACTGTCTATTGATGTTATTTTAATAACTAATAACTGTCAAGAGAATGAAAAGTTTCAAAAAATGAGTGTTCAGCAATAACAAATATAAATGGGTGTGATGGCTCACACCAGTAATGCCAGCACTCTGGGAGGCTGAGGTGAGAAGATTGCTTGAGCCCAGGAGTTCAAGATTGCTTGAGCAACATAGTGAGACCTCGCTTCTACAAAAAATATATTTAAAAATACATTAAAAAATAAAAAATATATTTAAAAATATATTAAAAAATAAAAATAGCAAATATAGTAGAAATGCCCACTGTATTCAACAATTCAGCAGTGTTACATGACTAGAATGATTTCAGATTTCAGTAGAGTCACAGTAGTTTTAGCCAGTAAGCTGTGCCATTTTCCATGTGCCAACACTGTACTATATATTTTACATACTATTGCTTCATAATATGATCCTTATGATGTGCCTGTGATACAAATACTATAACTCCTATCTTACTTACTAATGAAAAATCTGAGGGCTACTAAATCAACCTGGGTATGTATGAGTTCTCTGAGTTTCTTTATCTGTGAAATAGGGATAATAATATTATTGCATAGGATTGTTCTTGTGAGGATTCATAGTACTACTAATACATAATTTGCCAAATGTCACAAAGATGTAACAATCTATGTGATAACTATTTACTAAGTGGCACAACTGGGATTTGAATCTAACTATCTGATGACAGCTGGGGAGGGGTCTTGAAGTCAGGATATGGGTTTTGTGAAGATAGAGAAAATGGAAACACATAGCTATGCTAGACAGAAAGTCTTTCTCAAGATGATTTGAAAATTAAGAGGAGAGGAGACGGTTCACTTTCCCCAGCAGCACTCAGCACCCAGATGAACAAACAGAAAACGTGGACTCTAGCACCTTCTGCATTAGGATTTGATTCTGTGAATGTGATAGGTTAGTGACAGAAGGAATCTAAAGGCCAGTAAAAGAGTAGTCCAAGTAGTTGAGCATGAGTCCACAAAGTAGTCCAAGTAGTTGAGCATGAGTCTGTAAAGAAGTAGAAGCCAAAGAAGAAATAATATAATGGAGGACCAAGTAGAAAGATCAATGGAATTCAGTAAGAATAAATATCAGGACAGTATGAGGAAGGAAATGACAGAAGGGGTTATCGTAAGGAAATGGAACATCTTAGATCAAGGGCACCCCGATCACCTTTATATTCAAGGGAACGTTGAATAATGAGATCATTCCAATTCAAAGGAAAGTCAATTGGCAAAAAAGCAAAGAAGGGACATAGAGCACAAGAATCATTCAAGACAGAGAAGGGTAAAATAATGAAAAATAAACTCACTAAAGGAAAATACAGGCTGAGTATTCCTTATTCTTAGTGCTTGGGACCAGAAGTGTTTTGGATTTCAAATATTTTCAAATTTGGTGGTATTTACATATACACAAGAAGATATCTTGGAGATAGGACCAAGTCTAAGCACAAAATTCATTTATGTTTCAAGTTTACCATATACTCATAGCCTGAAGGTAATTTTATACAATATTTAAAAATAATTGCATGCGGAGAAGCAAGATGGCCACTGCACAGATGGATCCCTGAGATTCTCCGAACGTGAGTTTCCCAAAAAGACTATTACTTTTCTTCCTGCACCCCCCCCCGCCCACCTTCAGCTGCACTGGTACGAGGCTTGGGGACTTTTGGTCCCACATGGGGCCAGACATTGCCTCCGGATGGCAGAATCACTATATGTGATTCCGGCCAGCTGGGGAATTCCAAATCCCAGATCCCAGCTCCATCCCCCGACGGGACCAGCACCCAGCGCAAAGCTGCCGGTCACGCAGGGAGGCTCTGAGCGCCCACCCCTTAGAGATACCGGTCCCATTTCTGGCTAAAGTGCCCTGGGAAGGACCCAGAGCCACCACCTGCCCTCTGGAGCTCTGGAGACCGGAAGCCCCAGGCCCACCCTGGCTGAGGCACTCAGCGTGCGCGACCACAAGCCTGTGCAAGGGGGCAG
>NW_007220537.1:0-569 GCF_000164805.1 Carlito syrichta | reverse complement strand
AAGATTAGGAAAAATGCCAGAAAGTCAAGTTTTATTACTTCTATTAAACAGTGTAATTAGGCATAAAGATTAGAAAGGAGTAAGAAAAACTTGTTTTTATTTGCAGATACCATGATTATTTATGTAGAGAATTCTAAAAAAATCTACAAAGAGATTAGATCTAATAAAATTATGTATCGAGTTCATAGAAATCAAATGGAGACACACAAACACACACACACACACACACACACACACACACACACACACCTAGATTTTTTTTTTTTTTTGAGTCAGGTTCTCACTTTGTCACCCAGATGGGAGTGCAGTAGTACAATCACAGCTCACCACAGCCTTTATCTTCTGGACTAAAGGAATCCACCCTCCTCAGTCTCTGGAGTAGCTGGAACTACAGGTGAACACCTCCATGCCCAACTAAATTTTTTTTTTTAGTTGGAGTCTCACTCTGTCGCCCAGACTGGAGTGCAGTGGCCACTCCCGACCACGGCAGCCTCGACCTGCTGGGCTCCAGTGATCCTTCCACCTTCAGCCTTCCGAGTAGCCGCAATTACAGGCGTGCGCTGCCATGC
>NW_007220536.1:0-4267 GCF_000164805.1 Carlito syrichta | reverse complement strand
GAAGTTTCTCAGTGACTTGCTATCCTCTGTGATGGGTTTCTCCATGACAGGTTCTCCTTTGTGATGGGTGCCCTAGTTACAGGTTCTACTCATTGATGAGTGACCCAATGACTGACTCACGTCTGTGATGGATGTCTAGTGACTGACTCTTCTGTGATGACTGCCCCAGGGGTTATTCTTCTTCAATTGTGAATGCCCAATTAATTGTTCCTCTTCTGTGATTTATGTCCCAGTGACTGGGCTTCCTCCTTACTGGGTGTTGCAGTGATTAGCCTTTTTCTGTGATCGATGCCCCAGTGACTGGCCCTCCTCTGTGATTGGTGTCCCTGTTACTAACTTGCCTCCATAATAGGTAACGTAGTGACTGGTCCACCCTGTGATTGGTGTCACAATGACAAGCCCTTCTCTCTGAAAGGTGGCTTATTTACTAGTCATCCTCTGATATGCATAATTTTGACTGACTCTCTTCTGCGATAAGTGCCATAGTGACTGGTACTGCTCCGTGATGGTTTACCTCAGTGACTGTCCCCTTTCTGTGATGGGTGTCCTATTGTTTGGTCTCTCTCAGTGATGGTAGCGCCAAAGACTGGCCCTCCTCTGTGATAGTTGTTTCAGTGAAACCCTTCTCCATAATGTGTGCACCAATGACAAGTTATCTTCTGTGATGGGTGCTACAATGACAACACCAACTGTTATGTGTTCCAGTGATTAGATTTTCTCTCTGATGTATGCCTGTGACTGGATCCTCTGTAATAGGTTCCTATGTGACTGACCAATGTAGATAATGAATCCCATAGTGATTAGCTATTATCTGTTATGGGTACCATAGTGACTAGTTATCCTCTGTGATGGGTGCCCCCAATGTCTCGTTCTCCTTTGTGATGGATGTCCCAGTGACTGGGTTTCCTCAGTGAGGTTTCCTACAGTGACAGGGCTTCTTCCAATCTGTTATTGATGCCCCAGTGTCTGATTCTCCTCTGTGATGATTGCCTCTCTTACATTACCTCATCTGGGATATGAGGTCTCAGAGACAGGTTCTTCTCTGTGATAGTTGCCCCAGTGACTGTCCCTTCACATAAAGGGTGCCCAGTGAGTTGTCCTTCTCTGGGATGAGTTACTCAGTGACTAGCCCTACTCTGGCATGGATACCTTAGTGGTTGACATTCCTCAGGAATAGGTGCCACAGTGAATGGTCACCCTTTGTGATAGTTGCACCAGTGACTGGCCCTTTACTGTGATGGTTGTCCCAGTGACTGCTCCCCTTTGTAATGTGTGGCCCAGTACCTAGTCTTCTTCTGTGATGTGTGCCCCAGTGACTGATATTCCTCTATAATGGATGACTCTGGACTTGCATGCCTTTGTGTTGGGTGTTCCAGTACTGGCCATCCTTTGTGATCATTGGTCCAGTGACTGGTCCTGCTCCATAATTGGTGCATTCATGGCTATCCTTCTTCCATCATGGGTACACCAGTGACTGACTTTCCTCTGGGATGCATTTCCATGAGACTGACCCTTCTATGTGATAGGTACCTCAGTGATTGACCTTTATCTGTGATGGGTACCACAATTACTGGCCCTCCATTTTCATTGTTGTCCTAGTGACTGGCCCACCTCCATAATGGTTGTTCTAGTGACTAGTCCTCATCTATCATGGGTGCTCCAGTGACTGGTTATTATCTGTGATACATGTCCCAGAGACTGGCCCTCCTCTGTGATTGGTGCCCCATTGACTGGCTCTCCTCAGTGTTGAGTCCCCAGTAACTGGTCCTCCACTGTGATGGATGCCCCAGTGCCTGGATATCCTCCATAATGTGTGCCCCAGTGACTGGTAATCATTTATTAACATTGCTCCAGTGAGTGTTTCTTCTCAGTGGTTGTTGCTGCAATGACTGACCCTCCTCCACAATGGGTGGCCCACTTACTAGTCCTACTTTGTGAAGTGTCACAGTGACTTTTCCTCCTGCATAATAGGGACCTCAGTAACAGGGCCTCCTCTGTCATTGCTGCCACACTGATGGACCCTCCTCTATGATTGTTACCCCAGTGAATAACACTCTTCAGTAATGGGTGCTCAATAATGGGTGCCCCAATGTCAACTCTCCTTTGTGATGAGTGTCCCAGTGATTGGCCCTCCTGGGAGATAGATGCCCAGTGACAGGACCTCCTTTAGAATGTGTGCCCCAGTGACTGACCCTTTTTTGTAATGTGTGCCCCATTGACTAGCCATCACTTCTGATGAGCACCCTTGTGATTAGCTCTGTGCTGTGATGTGTGCCTCAGTTATTGTCTTTCCTCTGTGATGTTTGCTACAGTGACACAGCCTTTTGTATAATATGGGCACTAGTTACTGTCACTCTTTTGTGATAAGTGCCAATAGTAATTGAACATTTTCTGTGATGGGTGCTGCAGTGCCTGGACCTCTTCTGTTTTTAGCACCCTTATGCCTGGAACTCTTTATAATGGATGCACAAAGAATTATTCCGCCTCTATGTTGGATGCACTAGTAAATGCCTCTCATATGTGATGGGTATCCCAGTGACTGGATTTTCTCTTTGATTTTTGCTTAAGTAACTGAGATCCATCCATAACAGGGTCCAAGTGACTGGACCCCCTCTTGATTAGTACCCAGTTGCAATGCCTTCTCCATAATGGGTGAACCAGTGACTGGCACTCCTCCATTATAGGTTCCCCAGTGACTTTCTGTCCACTTTGATGGTTGCCCCAGCTACTGGGCCTCCTCCATAAGGTGTGCTTCTTTGATTAGAACTCCTCTTTAATGGGTATCCCACTTCCTGGTTTCCTCCATAGTTGGTTCCCCTGTGACTAAACCTCTGTGATATGTGCGCCAGTGACTTACCCTCATACATGATGTTTTCCCTCTTTTGTGAGGGGTACCATAGTGACTCCACCTTTTCCATAATGGATGAACTTGTGATTAGACCTTCCTTTGATTTGTGGCCAATGACAGGTCATTATCTGTGATGTGGGTCCCAGTGACTAGCACTTTTCTATGATGGGTATCTTAGTAAATGGGTCTCTTCTAAAATTGGTGTTCCAGTGACAAGCCCTCCTCTCTAATGAGTGCCTCCGTTAATGGGCCTCCTCCATTATGGATTCCCCAAAGACTGACTATCTGCAATTGGTTTCCTAGTGACTGGGCCTCCTTCATCATAGGTGCTCTTTTGACAGAACCACCTCTGTAATTGATACATCAGTGACTGACTATCCTTGAAACTGGGTTCCCCAGTGAACAACAGTCCTTTGTGATATGGGTCCAGTAAGTAACCATCCTCCATTTTTAGTTTCCTGGTTACTAGACCTCCTCTGTAACTGGTGTTCCAATGTTAGGGCCTCCACCATGATTGATGTTCCAGGGAATAGCCTTTCTCTGTGATGGGTGTCTTAGTGAGTGACTATCTGTGGCAGATGCCCTAGTAACAGGGCCTCCTATATAATGGGTGCAACAGTACTGGTTGTCCTCTGTGTTTGTGACCCAGTGACTGGCACTCCTCTGTGGAATATTCCACAGTGATTGATCCTCCTCTGTGATGTGTGCCTCAGTGACTAACTTTCCTCTATGATAACTTCACAGAGGAAAATTTTATCCAGAAACTTACACTCTTCTGCGATGGATGCCCCAATGACTGACTCTTCTTCATTATCAGTGCCTTAATGAGTGACTGTCATCTGACAGCCAGTGACTGGTTGTCCTCTGTAATGGGTATCTCAATGACTTACTGTCCTCTGTGATGGGTGCCCCAGTGACTGACCCTCTTCTTAGGAATGCCCCAGTGACTTGTGTGCTTTGTGTGGGTGCACCAGTGAATGAGTCTCAACTTTAACTTGTGCCCCATTGATTGTCCCTCTTCTATGATGGGTGCACCAGTGAGTAACCCTCTCCTGTGATGGGTTTCTCAGTGAGTGACCCTCCTCAAGGATGGGTGTCCTAGTGACTTTGCCTCCCCTCGGATGGGTGCCCCTCTTACTGGGACTCCTCTGTGATTTGTTCTTATTGATTATGCATCCTTTGAGATACTTGCTCTATGAATGGCCTTTTTCTCTAAATGTTGACCCGGTGACTGGACCTAGTTTGTGGTGGGTGTCCCAGTGACTGGGCATTCTTTTTGAGTAGTGCCCCATTGACTACCTTTCTTATGTAATGGGTGCTGCAGTGACTACTCCTCCTCTTTGATGGATTTATCAGTGATTGACTGTCCTTTGTGTTTTCCCAGTGACTGGGCTCTCCTCTGAGATGAACACCCTAGTG
>NW_007220535.1:0-768 GCF_000164805.1 Carlito syrichta | reverse complement strand
CCAATGCCATTTCCTTTCCTCATATTCTTCTGTCCTTATCTGGATCCCAGAGTATCAGCACCCTAGGATCTGAGCAGGAAGCCTCACTTGGGGAAGTGGAATGGAGGCGTTCTCAACAGTCAAGGCAAGGTTAAAGCTGATCTCATCTCAGACTCACAAGGTAAGGTCCTCCCTAGTGGACACTATGCAAATCCACTAATGAGTGCAGTGTCTTAGAAAGAGCCAATGGGAGTGTGAGGGCCTCTCATAAGCACAGTGACTTAAATGTCTTCTGATTGGAGAGAACCCAAAAGAGATCAAATAAATAGTGCCTAAGTAGAATAAATCTAAGTTTTTCTTCCTTCTTTATCAATTTTTTTTTCTTTAGCACATTTCAGACATGTTTTACACTTCTCATTAATGGAGTGAGTTTCCATAAATATATAATGATTATTATTTTTTTGTTCACATTTCTTTAACACATTCCAGATTTGGCCTTTTTAATGGAGATAAAACACAATTAGAATAAAGAACAGAAATCTTAAACATGCAACTGAGTAAAGATTTACTTATGCTCTCCATCCAAATTCAACTGTAGAGTATACCAACTTCTCTAGGGACACCAGGTTCTTCCCTCATGCACCTTTCCCATCAATAACTGCTCACCGTTTCCCAAACCAAGGTAACTGGTTTTCTGCCATTGACTACAATAGATTGGTTTTCTCTGGACTAGAGCCTCATGTGAGTGAAGCAAATGCTTTTGTCTGTTTATTTTCTATCCTCTCTTTG
>NW_007220534.1:0-680 GCF_000164805.1 Carlito syrichta | reverse complement strand
TCAAGGCAAGGTTAAAGCTGATCTCATCTCAGACTCACAAGGTAAGGTCCTCCCTAGTGGACACTATGCAAATCCACTAATGAGTGCAGTGTCTTAGAAAGAGCCAATGGGAGTGTGAGGGCCTCTCATAAGCACAGTGACTTAAATGTCTTCTGATTGGAGAGAACCCAAAAGAGATCAAATAAATAGTGCCTAAGTAGAATAAATCTAAGTTTTTCTTCCTTCTTTATCAATTTTTTTTTCTTTAGCACATTTCAGACATGTTTTACACTTCTCATTAATGGAGTGAGTTTCCATAAATATATAATGATTATTATTTTTTTGTTCACATTTCTTTAACACATTCCAGATTTGGCCTTTTTAATGGAGATAAAACACAATTAGAATAAAGAACAGAAATCTTAAACATGCAACTGAGTAAAGATTTACTTATACTCTCCATCCAAATTCAACTGTAGAGTATACCAACTTCTCTAGGGACACCAGGTTCTTCCCTCATGCACCTTTCCCATCAATAACTGCTCACCGTTTCCCAAACCAAGGTAACTGGTTTTCTGCCATTGACTACAATAGATTGGTTTTCTCTGGACTAGAGCCTCATGTGAGTGAAGCAAATGCTTTTGTCTGTTTATTTTCTATCCTCTCTTTGATCTTTTTCTCTCTTTTTGAGGCTTTCATTT
>NW_007220533.1:0-2376 GCF_000164805.1 Carlito syrichta | reverse complement strand
TTCTGCCATTGACTACAATAGATTGGTTTTCTCTGGACTAGAGCCTCATGTGAGTGAAGCAAATGCTTTTGTCTGTTTATTTTCTATCCTCTCTTTGATCTTTTTCTCTCTTTTTGAGGCTTTCATTTCTTCCTGTGGATTCAAGACTGTCTACTATCTTTCCTGTGATCCTGAAGAATTTCCATTTGAATTTCTTGTAGAGCATGTCATCAAGTAAAAATTTCTGTGCATTACTGATTATTAAAAATTTCTTTTATTTTGCCTTTATTTTGAAGCATAGTATCACTGGATATAGAATTACTGTTTATATTTATTTTTTACTTCATATTATTATATAGACGTATGGTACAAGTCAGAGTTAGATAAATAAGTAATCTACATTCAGATGAAATTTGAGTCTCCAACTGGTCCTCACTTCCCCTGGTTTAGCACCAATACCATCTGTGTTGGCACATGCCTCTTCCCACAACCCCCCATAGTGTTCCACGACTGACAATTCCTGCCTTGTGCTGTTGTAATTATGAGTGAGAATAATGGTATTCAGTTCTATGTTTCTGTGATAGATCACTAAGTATGATTGTCTTAAATTCCATCTGATTTGCTAAGAAGTACATTTGTTTTCCTTTTTGTATGACTGTGTAACATTCTATCATGTATATGTACCACATTTTCTTCATCCCATCTACTTTCAGTGGGCAGTAGAGTTGGTTCCATGTTTTTGCTATTGTGAATAGTGCACCAATAAACATGAGTGTGCAGGTCCCTTTTTGGTAGAACATTTTTTGTTCCTCTGGGAATATTCTCATAAGGGAGATTGCTGGATCATGTGCAAAGTCAATTTCCAGTTACTTTAGAAATTGTCACACAATTTTCCATAGAGATTGGACTAGTTTGCACTCCCACCATTTAAGTATGTCATTCCCACAGAAACAGCTTTCTACAAAATCCAGCATCTCTTCTTGATAAAAAAAAACCTTAAAAACCTAAGCATAAAGAGAGCATACATCAAAATAGTAGGAGCCATCTATGATAAATCCACAGGCATTATACTGATAAATTAATAAAAATTGAAAGCATTTCCTCTGGAAAACAGAGGAAGACAAAGCTGCCCACTTTCACCCCTTTTGCTCAACATAGTGTTGGAAGTCTTAGAGCAGTCAGACAAGAGAAGGATTCAGAGGCCTTCAAAAAGAAGAAGAAGAAGTCAAACGATCCCTCTTTGCTCATTGAAAATCCAAGAGAATCAGTCAACAATTTTCTTGCACTGATATAGTATTTTAACCACGTCTCATTGTACAAGATCAATGTGCAAAGGACAGTTGTGTTTTTATACAAAAACAACAAACAGGAAGAAAACAAAATAAAGAGCACAATCTCATTCACAATAGCCACCTCCCAAAATGAAGTACCTTGGGATTTTCCATACAAGAGAAGTGAAATACCTTTACAATGAATACTACAAAACATTGCTCAAAGAAATGAAAATGACACAAATAAATGGAAAACATTCCATGCTCATGGGTTGGAAGAATCAACATTGTTAACATGTTCATCTTCCCCAAGTCAATCTACAGATTTAATACAATACCCATTAATTACTAGCATCACTCTTATCAAACCTGGAAATGACAATACAGAAATCCATATGAAATCATAAATGACCACGAATAGCCAAAACAATGATCAGCACAAGAAACTAAGTGGGAGGTATTACAGTTCCAGACATTAAACTTTATTAAGGCTACAGTAATAAAAACAGCCTGATATTGGTACAAGAACCGGTATATGAACCAATGGAACATGATAGAGATTCTGGAAGCAAAACCTCAATTTCTCAACCAACTCAACTTTTACAAAGCCTCCATTAACAACCACTGGGGAGAGGAGAACCTAATCAGCAAACAGTGCTGGGGAAACTGAATGAAACATGCAGAAGATCCCTACATATCACCATACGCAAAAATCAGCTCTAAATGAATCAAAGACCTAAACGTAAAACCTCAAACTATAAGAACCTTAGAAAATCCAGGAGACATCCTTGTGGAAATTGGAACTGGCAACCAATTTCTGATCAAAACCCCAAGTGCCCATGCTATAAGAGATACAATGGGCATGTGGGACCTCATCAAACTGAGAAGCTTCTGTAAAGCAAATGAAACCATCAAGAGAGCAGGAAGACAACCCACATAAAGGGAAACAATATTTGCCTACTGTATATCTGACAAAGGCCTAACATTTAGGATTCAGAAAGAACTCAAATGTGCTATAAAGAACCCTATTAAAATTTGGCAAATGGTATGAATAGACACTTCCCAAAAGAAGACATGCAAGCAGCCAACAGGTGCATTAAAAAATGCTCAGCCTCACTAATCATCG
>NW_007220532.1:0-665 GCF_000164805.1 Carlito syrichta | reverse complement strand
CTGGAAGCAAAACCTCAATTTCTCAACCAACTCAACTTTTACAAAGCCTCCATTAACAACCACTGGGGAGAGGAGAACCTAATCAGCAAACAGTGCTGGGGAAACTGAATGAAACATGCAGAAGATCCCTACATATCACCATACGCAAAAATCAGCTCTAAATGAATCAAAGACCTAAACGTAAAACCTCAAACTATAAGAACCTTAGAAAATCCAGGAGACATCCTTGTGGAAATTGGAACTGGCAACCAATTTCTGATCAAAACCCCAAGTGCCCATGCTATAAGAGATACAATGGGCATGTGGGACCTCATCAAACTGAGAAGCTTCTGTAAAGCAAATGAAACCATCAAGAGAGCAGGAAGACAACCCACATAAAGGGAAACAATATTTGCCTACTGTATATCTGACAAAGGCCTAACATTTAGGATTCAGAAAGAACTCAAATGTGCTATAAAGAACCCTATTAAAATTTGGCAAATGGTATGAATAGACACTTCCCAAAAGAAGACATGCAAGCAGCCAACAGGTGCATTAAAAAATGCTCAGCCTCACTAATCATCAAAGAAATGCAAATTAAAACTACACTGAGATATCACCTAAAACCAGTCAGAATGATCATCATCAATAACTCAAAAGTAGATGCTGGAGAGGATACAGAGCAA
>NW_007220531.1:0-764 GCF_000164805.1 Carlito syrichta | reverse complement strand
ATATATAAATTAAAGTGTTTTCATTACTTTAAAAAACTCTCACAATTATTTTTCCAAATACATTTTTGGCTGCTCGTTCTTGTCTCCTTTGTGACGCCCATTGCACATTTGTTGGTATTCTTCACATAAACTTATAAATCATAAAGATCTACTTGATTTTTTTTAAATGTTGTCTTTCTTTCTTTAGGTTAGAAATTTCAACTGAATTGTCTTCAAGTTCACTTGCTCCACTCCCAATCTCAGTTCAAGTCCACTCCCTTTGACAACTGCTGCTTTTTGCTGACATCCTTGTTTTCATGAAACTACTGTTCTTGCTGAGTCAGCTGTAGAGGAAAGGAGCTGTCCCAGGCATACGGCCACAGAAATTTTGCATCCTTAATCAAAATTCTTGTACTTTTTTCAAGAATACAGACACACACCCTTTTATTGTGCTTTGTTTAATTGCACATTGGAGATTCTATTGTGTTTTTCACAGATGGAATGTTTCTGGCAATCTTAATCTTACCCCAAGTAAGTCTGCCTGTGCCATTTTTCAGTAACATGTGCTCACTTCCTGTCTCTGTATCAGCATTTTTTGGCAGTAATTTTTTTTCATGAAAGCAGGTATATTGATTTTGGGGGCATGATGATATTGTTCATTTAATAGACTATGGTAGAGTGTAAACATAACTTTTATATGCACTGGGAAAAATGAAACTGTGTGTGATTCAGTTTCTTACAGTATTTACTGTATTGGGATGGTCTGGAACCAAACCTACAACACC
>NW_007220530.1:0-738 GCF_000164805.1 Carlito syrichta | reverse complement strand
CCCATTGCACATTTGTTGGTATTCTTCACATAAACTTATAAATCATAAAGATCTACTTGATTTTTTTTAAATGTTGTCTTTCTTTCTTTAGGTTAGAAATTTCAACTGAATTGTCTTCAAGTTCACTTGCTCCACTCCCAATCTCAGTTCAAGTCCACTCCCTTTGACAACTGCTGCTTTTTGCTGACATCCTTGTTTTCGTGAAACTACTGTTCTTGCTGAGTCAGCTGTAGAGGAAAGGAACTGTCCCAGGCATACGGCCACAGAAATTTTGCATCCTTAATCAAAATTCTTGTACTTTTTTCAAGAATACAGACACACACCCTTTTATTGTGCTTTGTTTAATTGCACATTGGAGATTCTATTGTGTTTTTCACAGATGGAATGTTTCTGGCAATCTTAATCTTACCCCAAGCAAGTCTGCCTGTGCCATTTTTCAGTAACATGTGCTCACTTCCTGTCTCTGTATCAGCATTTTTTGGCAGTAATTTTTTTTCATGAAAGCAGGTATATTGATTTTGGGGGCATGATGATATTGTTCATTTAATAGACTATGGTAGAGTGTAAACATAACTTTTATATGCACTGGGAAAAATGAAAATGTGTGTGATTCAGTTTCTTACAGTATTTACTGTATTGGGATGGTCTGGAAACCAAACCTACAATACCTATTTGTATGTCTATAAACACCTCTCGATTGTTTTGTCTTCCATAAATTCCACAACAGTCACCAAGCCG
>NW_007220529.1:0-695 GCF_000164805.1 Carlito syrichta | reverse complement strand
TGTTTTCGTGAAACTACTGTCTTGCTGAGTCAGCTGTAGAGGAAAGGAACTGTCCCAGGCATACGGCCACAGAAATTTTGCATCATTAATCAAAATTCTTGTACTTTTTTCAAGAATACAGACACACACCCTTTTATTGTGCTTTGTTTAATTGCACATTGGAGATTCTATTGTGTTTTTCACAGATGGAATGTTTCTGGCAATCTTAATCTTACCCCAAGTAAGTCTGCCTGTGCCATTTTTCAGTAACATGTGCTCACTTCCTGTCTCTGTATCAGCATTTTTTGGCAGTAATTTTTTTTCATGAAAGCAGGTATATTGATTTTGGGGGCATGATGATATTGTTCATTTAATAGACTATGGTAGAGTGTAAACATAACTTTTATATGCACTGGGAAAAATGAAAATGTGTGTGATTCAGTTTCTTACAGTATTTACTGTATTGGGATGGTCTGGAACCAAACCTACAATACCTATTTGTATGTCTATAAACACCTCTCGATTGTTTTGTCTTCCATAAATTCCACAACAGTCACCAAGCCGTAGTCTAAAGCATGGGTACAATTGGAGTGACACCAGTTCTGGAATCCAGGGCATGGTTTTGACTATAGCAGAAGTGATGACTCAGGCGTCTGAGTTGCCACAGAATTAGGTGGTGGAGCTTGGTTTGCAACCCATGCAACACAATAACCATT
>NW_007220528.1:0-3462 GCF_000164805.1 Carlito syrichta | reverse complement strand
AGTTCACTTGCTCCACTCCCAATCTCAGTTCAAGTCCACTCCCTTTGACAACTGCTGCTTTTTGCTGACATCCTTGTTTTCATGAAACTACTGTTCTTGCTGAGTCAGCTGTAGAGGAAAGGAGCTGTCCCAGGCATACGGCCACAGAAATTTTGCATCCTTAATCAAAATTCTTGTACTTTTTTCAAGAATACAGACACACACCCTTTTATTGTGCTTTGTTTAATTGCACATTGGAGATTCTATTGTGTTTTTCACAGATGGAATGTTTCTGGCAATCTTAATCTTACCCCAAGTAAGTCTGCCTGTGCCATTTTTCAGTAACATGTGCTCACTTCCTGTCTCTGTATCAGCATTTTTTGGCAGTAATTTTTTTTCATGAAAGCAGGTATATTGATTTTGGGGGCATGATGATATTGTTCATTTAATAGACTATGGTAGAGTGTAAACATAACTTTTATATGCACTGGGAAAAATGAAACTGTGTGTGATTCAGTTTCTTACAGTATTTACTGTATTGGGATGGTCTGGAACCAAACCTACAACACCTATTTGTATGTCTATAAACACCTCTCGATTGTTTTGTCTTCCATAAATTCCACAACAGTCACCAAGCCGTAGTCTAAAGCATGGGTACAATTGGAGTGACACCAGTTCTGGAATCCAGGGCATGGTTTTGACTATAGCAGAAGTGATGACTCACGCGTCTGAGTTGCCACAGAATTACGTGATGGAGCTTGTTTGCAACCCATGCAACACAATAACCCATTATTTCTTGAATTATACCAGAGTTATAGCAGCATCTCCTCTCTGCATATGAGCAACTATGGCTGTAGGTTACCTCAGTGGTAAAGACTTCGAGTGTCCTTGTGGAGCAAGCTGCTGTGATCCTGGTGAATATATACTAAGAAAACATCCACTGGGAGAGCTGCAGGGTTGGACAACTGCCTTGGGTGCTATTAAGTTCACCAGCAAAGGCTGCCAGGTTCCTCTACTGAGCAGGTTGTTTGGGACTGCTATGGCACCACCTGCTGGCCAATTACCTCATCCTTCTTGTTTGTTCCTAAACGTCTCAGAACTCAAGTACCTTGTCTATTGGCAGCCTTTTCCATGTGGTTATGCTTGGCTTTTCACTTCTGTGTGTTGCTTCATGGTCTTAATTGGACTTCTGATTCATCCCAGCACTATTTATCTTCTTGGATAGCTGTTTAATTCTTGATTTATGGGGGGGGAATGAAGACTCGTATTCTATCCTCTGCCATATTGATGATATCACTCTTCCAGAACATGATTTTGATGGTGAGATCTTGGACTTTGCCCTGGAACTATCATAGTATAATACCTGGGCATATTGAGGTAAGAATTAGACTATTTAGCTTGTAGGAGGGCTGTAAGTTGTTTTGGCAGATGGTGAATAGAATTTTGCCAGGTATATCCTCCAAGGTAGCTGTAACAAGAGATCCCATTCTGCAAATTTCTCTAACCTTTAGTATCTTCCCATTGAACCTATTTTCCTATACTTTCTCGTATTGAGTGTTGTGGGCCCAACAAGACTATGGTAGACAAAACACTGTCTTCTGAGGCTATAGGAAGTAATTGAGTCTGTATAACTTCTATTGGGTCCTTGTAGGGAAGTGTGCATGGAGATAAGCAATCACATGAATATGATAACAGTCTCAACTCAAAACCCAGCCAACAACCAGCATCCTGAACCTTTGAGATGATGTCTAACCAAGCTGCCAACTGAATGCACCATAAATAATGCACCATCTGAATACACCATTGAAAATATAGGGAAATTATTGCAGTTTTTATATACTATTAAAATGCACACACACAAACACACTCAAAGAAGCCAAAAATAACCATGGAAATCTTGCATAAAAACAAAGTTGGGGGGCTAACAGTACTCAATGTCAAAGTCTATGCTAAATAACATTAGTTAAAATAGAATTGTATTGGTGAAGATTGAGACAAATATGCCACTACCATGTGTTGGAGAATCTAAAAACAGATCTACACATACCTAGACACTTAATTTATAGTAAAAGTGTTACAGAAACTGTCATATACCATTTTTGCTGGGAGCAAAGCAAACATCTTAGACTGTATCATAGTAAAAATCAGAAATTTATTATTTCACAGCTATGAAGGCTGTGAAGTCCAAGGTTAAGGGACGAAAAAGTTTGGTGTCTTTTGAGAACTGCTTTTGATTTCAATGTTTCATCTACCATAGGATGGTAGGTACGTAGGTAAGGATGACTGCATCCTTACATAGTGGAAGAAGAAGGGCAAAGGGGCAAAGGTTGAATAAAGTGACTTTTATTAGGCATCATCCCATTTAGGTACTCTACTATTTGAGCCAGGAGAAGCACAATTCTCTATTTTAAAAATTACTCTGACTGCTGGCTTAATAATAGACTGTGGTTGGGTGAGGGGAGAAGCTGTGTGATTTGAGGAAGGCTTGACCATACTCCACGTGGAAGATGATGAAGGTTACACTGGGATGAGGCAGTGGAGTGGAGGTGGGGGAAGGAATCCAATTTAGGTCCATTTGAGGTCCAGAATTATTGACTTCCCTTCTGGTTGCTGTAAGGTATCTAGTTTCATGTGCAGCACCTATAAATAAATTTCATTATTCTGTTCCTTGATTGAGAATCTGTTCTCTACCTGTTGGTACTCAAGAAAACATACTTTTCAAACCAAGATAGTTCAATTCATGGCACACAATAACAATTCAAGTATATTTCACCCACTCTTATATTTGTTGGTGGTGTAAAGCTTAGAATTAGAGAAATTTATAGTAGATTAGTAAAACATTGCCAAATGTCCTCCCCACTCCAAGCTAGGCTCCTATGCTTGACAGCTGAATTTGTTGACAGTAAAACTGTGCCCAAGAATTCAGGCTTTAAGAGGTTTTGCATCTCTCATCCTCCCCTTTTGGAATAAAAAAAATATTTAGACTATTGGATGATGTGATGTCATATAAAGCTGACTGAGGCACCTGGCAACAGCCAGTACCAACTGAAATATGATAAAGCTATCCAGTGGCGTTACAAGAGGTTTAGGAGTATAGGCAGAGAAAATTGATATTTATATGTAAAGAGGTGTTTGAGCTCTGAAACTCTTCAGAATTGCCAATGCATGTTGATAGCAAAATCATTTTTAAATTATTTGAAAATTTCCACAATTTACCCTGAAATGTCTGAAGCTGAGCTTAACTACTCACACTACCCACATATTAGATTGACTCCCTGGCCAACAGCCAGAGCCAACTGCAAGACAGGTGAGATAGGCCAATCTTATTGGTCCACGTCACTGACCCAGCTAACTGTAGCTGCATGTTACAGCACAGACAATGCAGCAGAGAAAGCACACAGCCAACTCACAGAATCACCAGTGATGATACACCATTGTTTCAGCCTTCAAATGCTGGGGTGGGGGGCTCTGTTATGGTACAAG
>NW_007220527.1:0-3017 GCF_000164805.1 Carlito syrichta | reverse complement strand
ATTAGTAAAACATTGCCAAATGTCTTCCCCACTCCAAGCTAGGCTCCTATGCTTGACAGCTGAATTTGTTGACAGTAAAACTGTGCCCAAGAATTCAGGCTTTAAGAGGTTTTGCATCTCTCATCCTCCCCTTTTGGAATAAAAAAAATATTTAGACTATTGGATGATGTGATGTCATATAAAGCTGACTGAGGCACCTGGCAACAGCCAGTACCAACTGAAATATGATAAAGCTATCCAGTGGCGTTACAAGAGGTTTAGGAGTATAGGCAGAGAAAATTGATATTTATATGTAAAGAGGTGTTTGAGCTCTGAAACTCTTCAGAATTGCCAATGCATGTTGATAGTAAAATCATTTTTAAATTATTTGAAAATTTCCACAATTTACCCTGAAATGTCTGAAGCTGAGCTTAACTACTCACACTACCCACATATTAGATTGACTCCCTGGCCAACAGCCAGAGCCAACTGCAAGACAGGTGAGATAGGCCAATCTTATTGGTCCACGTCACTGACCCAGCTAACTGTAGCTGCATGTTACAGCACAGACAATGCAGCAGAGAAAGCACACAGCCAACTCACAGAATCACCAGTGATGATACACCATTGTTTCAGCCTTCAAATGCTGGGGGTGGGGGGGCTCTGTTATGGTACAAGAGAATGGCATCACCCATATTTCAATCCATGTAAAGCAATTGTGTAGACACAACTTGAGTTCAACCCCCTTTGCCTCTTTTCCTCTGTAGGTCGGGTTTAAATGTGACATGATAACTTTTCAAACTGCCCCTGATTCAAAAGGTCAGAAAACACAGACTCTGAAAATGACAGACATCTACAACATAGACTATTCACTCTTCTCACTTGGCATATCCTGCAGGAAGCAGGGGCCTTTGCACATCTGCAACATCTCTAGCCCAGAAGTGGCATTTATGTTTGGGGACTTGTCACTGTGAGAGGCCGGCTGAATGCTGATGCAAGCAAAAGACTCCAATTCCATTCCATAGATAATGAGCGAGAAATAAAAGCCAGAACCACATTCCTGGAACCTGGAAGGAGTTTGAGAGGTCTGTGCAGAAGTTCCCAAGATGAACACAGGTAGCTACCTGTGTGCTGCCTCTACAGGTGGTGGAGACAATATCACATTGTGATGTATCCAAGTCTCTGGAGACTAAGTCAGGGCAAGTTGCCTCCTGCAGCCTGCACTGACATCCCATACAGGCAGGACAATACATTACTTCTCTCAAAGTCCTAGAGGAAAAAACTTTCCCTACTCCCTAGAAGAACTATGCCACGTTTCAACGTGAAAAGAATTAGTATCCTACCCACATTTGCCCTGTGCATGAATCTAAATAAAAATGGTTATCAGTGTGTCCTCAGGACCTAGGCAGCTATAAAATGGGACTTAAGCATGATACACTTCCATCCTTGGGGGTCAATGGGCGGGGGCAATCTTCATAGCCTTAAAAGACCCCAGTGAGCAAATCAAGAGAGGATAGACTTGGAGGGAAGTGCAGGGACAGTGGCTCCATCCTCTCAAGGTGGCAGAAGATAGTTTCAGGGTTATTTGCACCTCCACCTCATTATATTCTTAAATCTTTGCCTCACTTTTCTAATAGGAATTAGAAAACACTTCTACGCCTCTATATGTTACGCTGCAATTTTAAACACCACAATGCATCTCTCAAGAGAATGTTGACATGAGGTAAGGAACAGGGACAGTGTGATGTGTGGTCCATAGGGAAGTAGAAGACAAGTTCAAGGTTCTTTGCATCTCTGCCTCAATGGCAGCTTTGGACTCTGCCACAGTTTTCTAGTGAGAGTTAAATTTAAACACCTCTATATGTTTTGTTGTACTTTCTAAAGCACATTTGAGCACATTATCTCTGTGTCAAATTTTGCTCATGATCTGCGGTAGAAAGTGTATTTACCCTGAAAGGCCATCACCAGGAGGCAGAGGAGCAGGACCAGGAAGCTCATCTTGGAATGTCCATGGAATCCTCTGCTCTGGAACAGAGGCATGGGGTTGGGCAGATTGTTAATGTCAGGGTTTCTCCAGTAGTGAGGCCTAGGTCCCCAGGGTTAAATAAGCATAAACTTCTTAGTTAAATAAGCACAGACTTACTTGTCCGATGGTTTGAAACAGAGACTTTCTACTGGGACCTCCACAGAAGACTCATCCCACTTGCAACTTTCAGGAAGTGATGGAGGTAACAAAGTGGCTCTGGTCATACAGAAGGTGAAGCTGGACTGAAAAAGGCCAGTGGTTTTGTCTGCTCAAATAGTTTCTCTCCAAAGGCTGAGACAGAGGTTACCCTGGAGCTAGCCAAATGTCTGAAGGCTTGTCACTTGGCATTCTATTATTATAAAGATGCAGACCTGTACTGATTTATGCTCTACCTAGATTCCAAGTTAGCTGTTGCTACAAGACCAAACCAGGAAGTCAGATATCCCAGGAGAGTTCAATTCACCTGTGATCATCTGGAGCCTTGGTCTTCAGTGTTCTGCATCATCACTGGAATCACTGGTAACTGTTTAGGGGACAGATACAAGGAATCGTGCAAAGTGAATTTCCTAACAGCCCTCAGAGGTAGATGAGGCCACAGGAGTGCCAGGTGGGCAAACACTTGACTTCTGTGTCCCAAATTATAGAGACAATTGGATATTATATTCCTAAACCAGTACCTTCTCTCATTAATGAGTCAAGATGGAGTCTCATGCAAGACTTTGAAAAACATTTAAAAATACCTCATGGCCTTATTTAAGAATAACACAAACAAAATAATACTCATTTCTATACTTTGGACAAGTGCATCACCTTACCCAGCCCTCAAAAAATACACTTCCCTGGAGAGTGGAAAGGGTCAACTGCAAGATCAAGGTAGCTCCACAAATGGGGCTCATAGAGAACCTGGACTAAAGTTGTGATGTTCATTTGTATTCTCCCCATTCAACTTTCCACAACTACACTTAAATGGATTTGTGGAAAATTGTGTGGTAGAGAAATATGAACATAAAAC
>NW_007220526.1:0-852 GCF_000164805.1 Carlito syrichta | reverse complement strand
CTTGACAGCTGAATTTGTTGACAGTAAAACTGTGCCCAAGAATCAGGCTTTAAGAGGTTTTGCATCTCTCATCCTCCCCTTTTGGAATAAAAAAAAATATTTAGACTATTGGATGATGTGATGTCATATAAAGCTGACTGAGGCACCTGGCAACAGCCAGTACCAACTGAAATATGATAAAGCTATCCAGTGGCGTTACAAGAGGTTTAGGAGTATAGGCAGAGAAAATTGATATTTATATGTAAAGAGGTGTTTGAGCTCTGAAACTCTTCAGAATTGCCAATGCATGTTGATAGTAAAATCATTTTTAAATTATTTGAAAATTTCCACAATTTACCCTGAAATGTCTGAAGCTGAGCTTAACTACTCACACTACCCACATATTAGATTGACTCCCTGGCCAACAGCCAGAGCCAACTGCAAGACAGGTGAGATAGGCCAATCTTATTGGTCCACGTCACTGACCCAGCTAACTGTAGCTGCATGTTACAGCACAGACAATGCAGCAGAGAAAGCACACAGCCAACTCACAGAATCACCAGTGATGATACACCATTGTTTCAGCCTTCAAATGCTGGGGTGGGGGGCTCTGTTATGGTACAAGAGAATGGCATCACCCATATTTCAATCCATGTAAAGCAATTGTGTAGACAACAACTTGAGTTCAACCCCCTTTGCCTCTTTTCCTCTGTAGGTCGGGTTTAAATGTGACATGATAACTTTTCAAACTGCCCCTGATTCAAAAGGTCAGAAAACACAGACTCTGAAAATGACAGACATCTACAACATAGACTATTCACTCTTCTCACTTGGCATATCCTGCAGGAAGCAGGGGCCTTTGCACATCTGCAA
>NW_007220525.1:0-3553 GCF_000164805.1 Carlito syrichta | reverse complement strand
CTTTTATTGTGCTTTGTTTATTGCACATTGGAGATTCTATTGTGTTTTTCACAGATGGAATGTTTCTGGCAATCTTAATCTTACCCCAAGTAAGTCTGCCTGTGCCATTTTTCAGTAACATGTGCTCACTTCCTGTCTCTGTATCAGCATTTTTTGGCAGTAATTTTTTTTCATGAAAGCAGGTATATTGATTTTGGGGGCATGATGATATTGTTCATTTAATAGACTATGGTAGAGTGTAAACATAACTTTTATATGCACTGGGAAAAATGAAAATGTGTGTGATTCAGTTTCTTACAGTATTTACTGTATTGGGATGGTCTGGAACCAAACCTACAACACCTATTTGTATGTCTATAAACACCTCTCGATTGTTTTGTCTTCCATAAATTCCACAACAGTCACCAAGCCGTAGTCTAAAGCATGGGTACAATTGGAGTGACACCAGTTCTGGAATCCAGGGCATGGTTTTGACTATAGCAGAAGTGATGACTCAGGCGTCTGAGTTGCCACAGAATTAGGTGGTGGAGCTTGGTTTGCAACCCATGCAACACAATAACCATTATTTCTTGAATTATACCAAGAAGTTATAGCAGCATCTCCCTCTCTGCAATATGAGCAACTATGGCTGTAGGTTACCTCAGTGGTAAAGACTTCGAGTGTCCTTGTGGAGCAAGCTGCTGTGATCCTGGTAAATATATACTAAGAAAACATCCACTGGGAGAGCTGCAGGGTTGGACAACTGCCTTGGGTGCTGTTAAGTTCACCAGCAAAGGCTGCCAGGTTCCTCTACTGAGCAGGTTGTTTGGGACTGCTATGGCACCACCTGCTGGCCAATTACCTCATCCTTCTTGTTTGTTCCTAAACGTCTCAAAACTCAAGTACTCTGTCTATTGGTGGCCTTTTCCATGTGGTTATGCTTGGTTTTCACTCCTGTGTGTTGCTTCATGGTCTTAATTGGACTTCTGATTCATCCCAGTGCTATTTATCTTCTTGGATAGCTGTTTAATTCTTGATTTATGGGGGGGGAATGAAGACTCGTATTCTATCCTCTGCCATATTGATGATATCACTCTTCCAGAACATGATTTTGATGGTGAGATCTTGGACTTTGCCCTGGAACTATCATAGTATAATACCTGGGCATATTGAGGTAAGAATTAGACTATTTAGCTTGTAGGAGGGCTGTAAGTTGTTTTGGCAGATGGTGAATAGAATTTTGCCAGGTATATCCTCCAAGGTAGCTGTAACAAGAGATCCCATTCTGCAAATTTCTCTAACCTTTAGTATCTTCCCATTGAACCTATTTTCCTATACTTTCTCGTATTGAGTGTTGTGGGCCCAACAAGACTATGGTAGACAAAACACTGTCTTCTGAGGCTATAGGAAGTAATTGAGTCTGTATAACTTCTATTGGGTCCTTGTAGGGAAGTGTGCATGGAGATAAGCAATCACATGAATATGATAACAGTCTCAACTCAAAACCCAGCCAACAACCAGCATCCTGAACCTTTGAGATGATGTCTAACCAAGCTGCCAACTGAATGCACCATAAATAATGCACCATCTGAATACACCATTGAAAATATAGGGAAATTATTGCAGTTTTTATATACTATTAAAATGCACACACACAAACACACTCAAAGAAGCCAAAAATAACCATGGAAATCTTGCATAAAAACAAAGTTGGGGGGCTAACAGTACTCAATGTCAAAGTCTATGCTAAATAACATTAGTTAAAATAGAATTGTATTGGTGAAGATTGAGACAAATATGCCACTACCATGTGTTGGAGAATCTAAAAACAGATCTACACATACCTAGACACTTAATTTATAGTAAAAGTGTTACAGAAACTGTCATATACCATTTTTGCTGGGAGCAAAGCAAACATCTTAGACTGTATCATAGTAAAAATCAGAAATTTATTATTTCACAGCTATGAAGGCTGTGAAGTCCAAGGTTAAGGGACGAGAAAGTTTGGTGTCTTTTGAGAACTGCTTTTGATTTCAATGTTTCATCTACCATAGGATGGTAGGTACGTAGGTAAGGATGACTGCATCCTTACATAGTGGAAGAAGAAGGGCAAAGGGGCAAAGGTTGAATAAAGTGACTTTTATTAGGCATCATCCCATTTAGGTACTCTACTATTTGAGCCAGGAGAAGCACAATTCTCTATTTTAAAAATTACTCTGACTGCTGGCTTAATAATAGACTGTGGTTGGGTGAGGGGAGAAGCTGTGTGATTTGAGGAAGGCTTGACCATACTCCACGTGGAAGATGATGAAGGTTACACTGGGATGAGGCAGTGGAGTGGAGGTGGGGGAAGGAATCCAATTTAGGTCCATTTGAGGTCCAGAATTATTGACTTCCCTTCTGGTTGCTGTAAGGTATCTAGTTTCATGTGCAGCACCTATAAATAAATTTCATTATTCTGTTCCTTGATTGAGAATCTGTTCTCTACCTGTTGGTACTCAAGAAAACATACTTTTCAAACCAAGATAGTTCAATTCATGGCACACAATAACAATTCAAGTATATTTCACCCACTCTTATATTTGTTGGTGGTGTAAAGCTTAGAATTAGAGAAATTTATAGTAGATTAGTAAAACATTGCCAAATGTCCTCCCCACTCCAAGCTAGGCTCCTATGCTTGACAGCTGAATTTGTTGACAGTAAAACTGTGCCCAAGAATTCAGGCTTTAAGAGGTTTTGCATCTCTCATCCTCCCCTTTTGGAATAAAAAAAATATTTAGACTATTGGATGATGTGATGTCATATAAAGCTGACTGAGGCACCTGGCAACAGCCAGTACCCACTGAAATATGATAAAGCTATCCAGTGGCATTATAAGAGGTTTAGGAGTATAGGCAGAGAAAATTGATATGTATATGTAAAGAGGTGTTTGAGCTCTGAAACTCTTCATAATTTCCAATGCATGTTGATAGCAAAATCATTTTTAAATTATTTGAAAATTTCCACAATTTACCCTGAAATGTCTGAAGCTGAGCTGAACTACTCACACTACCCACATATTAGATTGACTCCCTGGCCAACAGCCAGAACCAACTGCAAGACAGGTGAGATAGGCCAATCTTATTGGTCCACGTCACTGACCCAGCTAACTGTAGCTGCATGTTACAGCACAGACAATGCAACAGAGAAAGCACACAGCCAACTCACAGAATCACCAGTGATGATACACCATTGTTTCAGCCTTCAAATGCTGTGGTGGGGGGCTCTGTTATGGTACAAGAGAATGGCATCACCCATATTTCAATCCATGTAAAGCAATTGTGTAGATAACAACTTGAGTTCAACCCCGTTTGCCTCTTTTCCTCTGTAGGTCAGGTTTAAATGTGACATGATAACTTTTCAAACTGCCCCTGATTCAAAAGGTCAGAAAACACATACTCTGAAAATGACAGACATCTACAACATAGACTATTCACTCTTCTCACTTGGCATATCCTGCAGGAAGCAGGGGCCTTTGCACATCTGCAACATCTCTAGCCCAGAAGTGGCATTTATGTTTGGGGACTTGTCACTG
>NW_007220524.1:0-3584 GCF_000164805.1 Carlito syrichta | reverse complement strand
CTTTTATTGTGCTTTGTTTATTGCACATTGGAGATTCTATTGTGTTTTTCACAGATGGAATGTTTCTGGCAATCTTAATCTTACCCCAAGTAAGTCTGCCTGTGCCATTTTTCAGTAACATGTGCTCACTTCCTGTCTCTGTATCAGCATTTTTTGGCAGTAATTTTTTTTCATGAAAGCAGGTATATTGATTTTGGGGGCATGATGATATTGTTCATTTAATAGACTATGGTAGAGTGTAAACATAACTTTTATATGCACTGGGAAAAATGAAAATGTGTGTGATTCAGTTTCTTACAGTATTTACTGTATTGGGATGGTCTGGAACCAAACCTACAACACCTATTTGTATGTCTATAAACACCTCTCGATTGTTTTGTCTTCCATAAATTCCACAACAGTCACCAAGCCGTAGTCTAAAGCATGGGTACAATTGGAGTGACACCAGTTCTGGAATCCAGGGCATGGTTTTGACTATAGCAGAAGTGATGACTCAGGCGTCTGAGTTGCCACAGAATTAGGTGGTGGAGCTTGGTTTGCAACCCATGCAACACAATAACCATTATTTCTTGAATTATACCAAGAAGTTATAGCAGCATCTCCCTCTCTGCAATATGAGCAACTATGGCTGTAGGTTACCTCAGTGGTAAAGACTTCGAGTGTCCTTGTGGAGCAAGCTGCTGTGATCCTGGTGAATATATACTAAGAAAACATCCACTGGGAGAGCTGCAGGGTTGGACAACTGCCTTGGGTGCTATTAAGTTCACCAGCAAAGGCTGCCAGGTTCCTCTACTGAGCAGGTTGTTTGGGACTGCTATGGCACCACCTGCTGGCCAATTACCTCATCCTTCTTGTTTGTTCCTAAACGTCTCAGAACTCAAGTACCTTGTCTATTGGCAGCCTTTTCCATGTGGTTATGCTTGGCTTTTCACTTCTGTGTGTTGCTTCATGGTCTTAATTGGACTTCTGATTCATCCCAGCACTATTTATCTTCTTGGATAGCTGTTTAATTCTTGATTTATGGGGGGGGAATGAAGACTCGTATTCTATCCACTGCCATATTGATGATATCACTCTTCCAGAACATGATTTTGATGGTGAGATCTTGGACTTTGCCCTGGAACTATCATAGTATAATACCTGGGCATATTGAGGTAAGAATTAGACTATTTAGCTTGTAGGAGGGCTGTAAGTTGTTTTGGCAGATGGTGAATAGAATTTTGCCAGGTATATCCTCCAAGGTAGCTGTAACAAGAGATCCCATTCTGCAAATTTCTCTAACCTTTAGTATCTTCCCATTGAACCTATTTTCCTATACTTTCTCGTATTGAGTGTTGTGGGCCCAACAAGACTATGGTAGACAAAACACTGTCTTCTGAGGCTATAGGAAGTAATTGAGTCTGTATAACTTCTATTGGGTCCTTGTAGGGAAGTGTGCATGGAGATAAGCAATCACATGAATATGATAACAGTCTCAACTCAAAACCCAGCCAACAACCAGCATCCTGAACCTTTGAGATGATGTCTAACCAAGCTGCCAACTGAATGCACCATAAATAATGCACCATCTGAATACACCATTGAAAATATAGGGAAATTATTGCAGTTTTTATATACTATTAAAATGCACACACACAAACACACTCAAAGAAGCCAAAAATAACCATGGAAATCTTGCATAAAAACAAAGTTGGGGGGCTAACAGTACTCAATGTCAAAGTCTATGCTAAATAACATTAGTTAAAATAGAATTGTATTGGTGAAGATTGAGACAAATATGCCACTACCATGTGTTGGAGAATCTAAAAACAGATCTACACATACCTAGACACTTAATTTATAGTAAAAGTGTTACAGAAACTGTCATATACCATTTTTGCTGGGAGCAAAGCAAACATCTTAGACTGTATCATAGTAAAAATCAGAAATTTATTATTTCACAGCTATGAAGGCTGTGAAGTCCAAGGTTAAGGGACGAGAAAGTTTGGTGTCTTTTGAGAACTGCTTTTGATTTCAATGTTTCATCTACCATAGGATGGTAGGTACGTAGGTAAGGATGACTGCATCCTTACATAGTGGAAGAAGAAGGGCAAAGGGGCAAAGGTTGAATAAAGTGACTTTTATTAGGCATCATCCCATTTAGGTACTCTACTATTTGAGCCAGGAGAAGCACAATTCTCTATTTTAAAAATTACTCTGACTGCTGGCTTAATAATAGACTGTGGTTGGGTGAGGGGAGAAGCTGTGTGATTTGAGGAAGGCTTGACCATACTCCACGTGGAAGATGATGAAGGTTACACTGGGATGAGGCAGTGGAGTGGAGGTGGGGGAAGGAATCCAATTTAGGTCCATTTGAGGTCCAGAATTATTGACTTCCCTTCTGGTTGCTGTAAGGTATCTAGTTTCATGTGCAGCACCTATAAATAAATTTCATTATTCTGTTCCTTGATTGAGAATCTGTTCTCTACCTGTTGGTACTCAAGAAAACATACTTTTCAAACCAAGATAGTTCAATTCATGGCACACAATAACAATTCAAGTATATTTCACCCACTCTTATATTTGTTGGTGGTGTAAAGCTTAGAATTAGAGAAATTTATAGTAGATTAGTAAAACATTGCCAAATGTCCTCCCCACTCCAAGCTAGGCTCCTATGCTTGACAGCTGAATTTGTTGACAGTAAAACTGTGCCCAAGAATTCAGGCTTTAAGAGGTTTTGCATCTCTCATCCTCCCCTTTTGGAATAAAAAAAATATTTAGACTATTGGATGATGTGATGTCATATAAAGCTGACTGAGGCACCTGGCAACAGCCAGTACCAACTGAAATATGATAAAGCTATCCAGTGGCGTTACAAGAGGTTTAGGAGTATAGGCAGAGAAAATTGATATTTATATGTAAAGAGGTGTTTGAGCTCTGAAACTCTTCAGAATTGCCAATGCATGTTGATAGCAAAATCATTTTTAAATTATTTGAAAATTTCCACAATTTACCCTGAAATGTCTGAAGCTGAGCTTAACTACTCACACTACCCACATATTAGATTGACTCCCTGGCCAACAGCCAGAGCCAACTGCAAGACAGGTGAGATAGGCCAATCTTATTGGTCCACGTCACTGACCCAGCTAACTGTAGCTGCATGTTACAGCACAGACAATGCAGCAGAGAAAGCACACAGCCAACTCACAGAATCACCAGTGATGATACACCATTGTTTCAGCCTTCAAATGCTGGGGTGGGGGGCTCTGTTATGGTACAAGAGAATGGCATCACCCATATTTCAATCCATGTAAAGCAATTGTGTAGACAACAACTTGAGTTCAACCCCCTTTGCCTCTTTTCCTCTAGGTCGGGTTTAAATGTGACATGATAACTTTTCAAACTGCCCCTGATTCAAAAGGTCAGAAAACACAGACTCTGAAAATGACAGACATCTACAACATAGACTATTCACTCTTCTCACTTGGCATATACTGCAGGAAGCAGGGGCCTTTGCACATCTGCAACATCTCTAGCCCAGAAGTGGCATTTATGTTTGGGGACTTGTCACTGTGAGAGGCCGGCTGAATGCTGATGCAAGCAAA
>NW_007220523.1:0-3658 GCF_000164805.1 Carlito syrichta | reverse complement strand
CTTTTATTGTGCTTTGTTTATTGCACATTGGAGATTCTATTGTGTTTTTCACAGATGGAATGTTTCTGGCAATCTTAATCTTACCCCAAGTAAGTCTGCCTGTGCCATTTTTCAGTAACATGTGCTCACTTCCTGTCTCTGTATCAGCATTTTTTGGCAGTAATTTTTTTTCATGAAAGCAGGTATATTGATTTTGGGGGCATGATGATATTGTTCATTTAATAGACTATGGTAGAGTGTAAACATAACTTTTATATGCACTGGGAAAAATGAAAATGTGTGTGATTCAGTTTCTTACAGTATTTACTGTATTGGGATGGTCTGGAACCAAACCTACAATACCTATTTGTATGTCTATAAACACCTCTCGATTGTTTTGTCTTCCATAAATTCCACAACAGTCACCAAGCCGTAGTCTAAAGCATGGGTACAATTGGAGTGACACCAGTTCTGGAATCCAGGGCATGGTTTTGACTATAGCAGAAGTGATGACTCAGGCGTCTGAGTTGCCACAGAATTAGGTGGTGGAGCTTGGTTTGCAACCCATGCAACACAATAACCATTATTTCTTGAATTATACCAAGAAGTTATAGCAGCATCTCCCTCTCTGCAATATGAGCAACTATGGCTGTAGGTTACCTCAGTGGTAAAGACTTCGAGTGTCCTTGTGGAGCAAGCTGCTGTGATCCTGGTGAATATATACTAAGAAAACATCCACTGGGAGAGCTGCAGGGTTGGACAACTGCCTTGGGTGCTATTAAGTTCACCAGCAAAGGCTGCCAGGTTCCTCTACTGAGCAGGTTGTTTGGGACTGCTATGGCACCACCTGCTGGCCAATTACCTCATCCTTCTTGTTTGTTCCTAAACGTCTCAGAACTCAAGTACCTTGTCTATTGGCAGCCTTTTCCATGTGGTTATGCTTGGCTTTTCACTTCTGTGTGTTGCTTCATGGTCTTAATTGGACTTCTGATTCATCCCAGCACTATTTATCTTCTTGGATAGCTGTTTAATTCTTGATTTATGGGGGGGAATGAAGACTGGTATTCTATCCTCTGCCATATTGATGATATCACTCTTCCAGAACATGATTTTGATGGTGAGATCTTGGACTTTGCCCTGGAACTATCATAGTATAATACCTGGGCATATTGAGGTAAGAATTAGACTATTTAGCTTGTAGGAGGGCTGTAAGTTGTTTTGGCAGATGGTGCATAGAATTTTGCCAGGTATATCCTCCAAGGTAGCTGTAACAAGAGATCCCATTCTGCAAATTTCTCTAACCTTTAGTATCTTCCCATTGAACCTATTTTCCTATACTTTCTTGTATTGAGTGTTGTGGGCCCAACAAGACTATGGTAGACAAAACACTGTCTTCTGAGGCTATAGGAAGTAATTGAGTCTGTATAACTTCTATTGGGTCCTTGTAGGGAAGTGTGCATGGAGATAAGCAATCACATGAATATGATAACAGTCTCAACTCAAAACCCAGCCAACAACCAGCATCCTGAACCTTTGAGATGATGTCTAACCAAGCTGCCAACTGAATGCACCATAAATAATGCACCATCTGAATACACCATTGAAAATATAGGGAAATTATTGCAGTTTTTATATACTATTAAAATGCACACACACAAACACACTCAAAGAAGCCAAAAATAACCATGGAAATCTTGCATAAAAACAAAGTTGGGGGGCTAACAGTACTCAATGTCAAAGTCTATGCTAAATAACATTAGTTAAAATAGAATTGTATTGGTGAAGATTGAGACAAATATGCCACTACCATGTGTTGGAGAATCTAAAAACAGATCTACACATACCTAGACACTTAATTTATAGTAAAAGTGTTACAGAAACTGTCATATACCATTTTTGCTGGGAGCAAAGCAAACATCTTAGACTGTATCATAGTAAAAATCAGAAATTTATTATTTCACAGCTATGAAGGCTGTGAAGTCCAAGGTTAAGGGACGAGAAAGTTTGGTGTCTTTTGAGAACTGCTTTTGATTTCAATGTTTCATCTACCATAGGATGGTAGGTACGTAGGTAAGGATGACTGCATCCTTACATAGTGGAAGAAGAAGGGCAAAGGGGCAAAGGTTGAATAAAGTGACTTTTATTAGGCATCATCCCATTTAGGTACTCTACTATTTGAGCCAGGAGAAGCACAATTCTCTATTTTAAAAATTACTCTGACTGCTGGCTTAATAATAGACTGTGGTTGGGTGAGGGGAGAAGCTGTGTGATTTGAGGAAGGCTTGACCATACTCCACGTGGAAGATGATGAAGGTTACACTGGGATGAGGCAGTGGAGTGGAGGTGGGGGAAGGAATCCAATTTAGGTCCATTTGAGGTCCAGAATTATTGACTTCCCTTCTGGTTGCTGTAAGGTATCTAGTTTCATGTGCAGCACCTATAAATAAATTTCATTATTCTGTTCCTTGATTGAGAATCTGTTCTCTACCTGTTGGTACTCAAGAAAACATACTTTTCAAACCAAGATAGTTCAATTCATGGCACACAATAACAATTCAAGTATATTTCACCCACTCTTATATTTGTTGGTGGTGTAAAGCTTAGAATTAGAGAAATTTATAGTAGATTAGTAAAACATTGCCAAATGTCCTCCCCACTCCAAGCTAGGCTCCTATGCTTGACAGCTGAATTTGTTGACAGTAAAACTGTGCCCAAGAATTCAGGCTTTAAGAGGTTTTGCATCTCTCATCCTCCCCTTTTGGAATAAAAAAAATATTTAGACTATTGGATGATGTGATGTCATATAAAGCTGACTGAGGCACCTGGCAACAGCCAGTACCAACTGAAATATGATAAAGCTATCCAGTGGCGTTACAAGAGGTTTAGGAGTATAGGCAGAGAAAATGATATTTATATGTAAAGAGGTGTTGAGCTCTGAAACTCCTCAGAATTGCCAATGCATGTTGATAGCAAAATCATTTTAAATTATTTGAAAATTTCCACAATTTACCCTGAAATGTCTGAAGCTGAGCTTAACTACTCACACTACCCACATATTAGATTGACTCCCTGGCCAACAGCCAGAGCCAACTGCAAGACAGGTGAGATAGGCCAATCTTATTGGTCCACGTCACTGACCCAGCTAACTGTAGCTGCATGTTACAGCACAGACAATGCAGCAGAGAAAGCACACAGCCAACTCACAGAATCACCAGTGATGATACACCATTGTTTCAGCCTTCAAATGCTGGGGTGGGGGGCTCTGTTATGGTACAAGAGAATGGCATCACCCATATTTCAATCCATGTAAAGCAATTGTGTAGACAACAACTTGAGTTCAACCCCCTTTGCCTCTTTTCCTCTGTAGGTCGGGTTTAAATGTGACATGATAACTTTTCAAACTGCCCCTGATTCAAAAGGTCAGAAAACACAGACTCTGAAAATGACAGACATCTACAACATAGACTATTCACTCTTCTCACTTGGCATATACTGCAGGAAGCAGGGGCCTTTGCACATCTGCAACATCTCTAGCCCAGAAGTGGCATTTATGTTTGGGGACTTGTCACCGTGAGAGGCCGGCTGAATGCTGATGCAAGCAAAAGACTCCAATTCCATTCCATAGATAATGAGCGAGAAATAAAAGCCAGAACCACATTCCTGGAACCTGGAAGGAGTT
>NW_007220522.1:0-759 GCF_000164805.1 Carlito syrichta | reverse complement strand
CACTACCCACATATTAGATTGACTCCCTGGCCAACAGCCAGAGCCAACTGCAAGACAGGTGAGATAGGCCAATCTTATTGGTCCACGTCACTGACCCAGCTAACTGTAGCTGCATGTTACAGCACAGACAATGCAGCAGAGAAAGCACACAGCCAACTCACAGAATCACCAGTGATGATACACCATTGTTTCAGCCTTCAAATGCTGGGGTGGGGGGCTCTGTTATGGTACAAGAGAATGGCATCACCCATATTTCAATCCATGTAAAGCAATTGTGTAGACAACAACTTGAGTTCAACCCCCTTTGCCTCTTTTCCTCTGTAGGTCGGGTTTAAATGTGACATGATAACTTTTCAAACTGCCCCTGATTCAAAAGGTCAGAAAACACAGACTCTGAAAATGACAGACATCTACAACATAGACTATTCACTCTTCTCACTTGGCATATCCTGCAGGAAGCAGGGGCCTTTGCACATCTGCAACATCTCTAGCCCAGAAGTGGCATTTATGTTTGGGGACTTGTCACTGTGAGAGGCCGGCTGAATGCTGATGCAAGCAAAAGACTCCAATTCCATTCCATAGATAATGAGCGAGAAATAAAAGCCAGAGCCACATTCCTGGAACCTGCAAGGAGTTTGAGAGGTCTGTGCAGAAGTTCCCAAGATGACACAGGTAGCTACCTGTGTGCTGCCTCTACAGGTGGTGGAGACAATATCACATTGTGATGTATCCAAGTCTCTGGAGACTAAGTCAGGGCAA
>NW_007220521.1:0-2566 GCF_000164805.1 Carlito syrichta | reverse complement strand
ACTCACAGAATCACCAGTGATGATACACATTGTTTCAGCCTTTCAAATGCTGGGGTGGGGGGCTCTGTTATGGTACAAGAGAATGGCATCACCCATATTTCAATCCATGTAAAGCAATTGTGTAGACAACAACTTGAGTTCAACCCCCTTTGCCTCTTTTCCTCTGTAGGTCGGGTTTAAATGTGACATGATAACTTTTCAAACTGCCCCTGATTCAAAAGGTCAGAAAACACAGACTCTGAAAATGACAGACATCTACAACATAGACTATTCACTCTTCTCACTTGGCATATCCTGCAGGAAGCAGGGGCCTTTGCACATCTGCAACATCTCTAGCCCAGAAGTGGCATTTATGTTTGGGGACTTGTCACTGTGAGAGGCCGGCTGAATGCTGATGCAAGCAAAAGACTCCAATTCCATTCCATAGATAATGAGCGAGAAATAAAAGCCAGAACCACATTCCTGGAACCTGGAAGGAGTTTGAGAGGTCTGTGCAGAAGTTCCCAAGATGAACACAGGTAGCTACCTGTGTGCTGCCTCTACAGGTGGTGGAGACAATATCACATTGTGATGTATCCAAGTCTCTGGAGACTAAGTCAGGGCAAGTTGCCTCCTGCAGCCTGCACTGACATCCCATACAGGCAGGACAATACATTACTTCTCTCAAAGTCCTAGAGGAAAAAACTTTCCCTACTCCCTAGAAGAACTATGCCACGTTTCAACGTGAAAAGAATTAGTATCCTACCCACATTTGCCCTGTGCATGAATCTAAATAAAAATGGTTATCAGTGTGTCCTCAGGACCTAGGCAGCTATAAAATGGGACTTAAGCATGATACACTTCCATCCTTGGGGGTCAATGGGCGGGGGCAATCTTCATAGCCTTAAAAGACCCCAGTGAGCAAATCAAGAGAGGATAGACTTGGAGGGAAGTGCAGGGACAGTGGCTCCATCCTCTCAAGGTGGCAGAAGATAGTTTCAGGGTTATTTGCACCTCCACCTCATTATATTCTTAAATCTTTGCCTCACTTTTCTAATAGGAATTAGAAAACACTTCTACGCCTCTATATGTTACGCTGCAATTTTAAACACCACAATGCATCTCTCAAGAGAATGTTGACATGAGGTAAGGAACAGGGACAGTGTGATGTGTGGTCCATAGGGAAGTAGAAGACAAGTTCAAGGTTCTTTGCATCTCTGCCTCAATGGCAGCTTTGGACTCTGCCACAGTTTTCTAGTGAGAGTTAAATTTAAACACCTCTATATGTTTTGTTGTACTTTCTAAAGCACATTTGAGCACATTATCTCTGTGTCAAATTTTGCTCATGATCTGCGGTAGAAAGTGTATTTACCCTGAAAGGCCATCACCAGGAGGCAGAGGAGCAGGACCAGGAAGCTCATCTTGGAATGTCCATGGAATCCTCTGCTCTGGAACAGAGGCATGGGGTTGGGCAGATTGTTAATGTCAGGGTTTCTCCAGTAGTGAGGCCTAGGTCCCCAGGGTTAAATAAGCATAAACTTCTTAGTTAAATAAGCACAGACTTACTTGTCCGATGGTTTGAAACAGAGACTTTCTACTGGGACCTCCACAGAAGACTCATCCCACTTGCAACTTTCAGGAAGTGACGGAGGTAACAAAGTGGCTCTGGTCATACAGAAGGTGAAGCTGGACTGAAAAAGGCCAGTGGTTTTGTCCTGCTCAAATAGTTTCTCTCCAAAGGCTGAGACAGAGGTTACCCTGGAGCTAGCCAAATGTCTGAAGGCTTGTCACTTGGCATTCTATTATTATAAAGATGCAGACCTGTACTGATTTATGCTCTACCTAGATTCCAAGTTAGCTGTTGCTACAAGACCAAACCAGGAAGTCAGATATCCCAGGAGAGTTCAATTCACCTGTGATCATCTGGAGCCTTGGTCTTCAGTGTTCTGCATCATCACTGGAATCACTGGTAACTGTTTAGGGGACAGATACAAGGAATCGTGCAAAGTGAATTTCCTAACAGCCCTCAGAGGTAGATGAGGCCACAGGAGTGCCAGGTGGGCAAACACTTGACTTCTGTGTCCCAAATTATAGAGACAATTGGATATTATATTCCTAAACCAGTACCTTCTCTCATTAATGAGTCAAGATGGAGTCTCATGCAAGACTTTGAAAAACATTTAAAAATACCTCATGGCCTTATTTAAGAATAACACAAACAAAATAATACTCATTTCTATACTTTGGACAAGTGCATCACCTTACCCAGCCCTCAAAAAATACACTTCCCTGGAGAGTGGAAAGGGTCAACTGCAAGATCAAGGTAGCTCCACAAATGGGGCTCATAGAGAACCTGGACTAAAGTTGTGATGTTCATTTGTATTCTCCCCTTTCAACTTTCCACAACTACACTTAAATGGATTTGTGGAAAATTGTGTGGTAGAGAAATATGAACATAAAACCCACAGCCTACAGTGAAACTCTTAGCTGTTGAATGAAATTTGATGACTTTTCATTGAAAATGCAGTTGGCTAGAAATATCTTACTTAGGTTCTTCATTCTAAAATATCTAGAGGTGGATAAAAGA
>NW_007220520.1:0-321 GCF_000164805.1 Carlito syrichta | reverse complement strand
CACAAATGGGGCTCATAGAGAACCTGGACTAAAGTTGTGATGTTCATTTGTATTCTCCCCTTTCAACTTTCCACAACTACACTTAAATGGATTTGTGGAAAATTGTGTGGTAGAGAAATATGAACATAAAACCCACAGCCTACAGTGAAACTCTTAGCTGTTGAATGAAATTTGATGACTTTTCATTGAAAATGCAGTTGGCTAGAAATATCTTACTTAGGTTCTTCATTCTAAAATATCTAGAGGTGGATAAAAGAGAGGACTGTGTATTCTGCTCTAAAAATATACAGTCCATTGCTCATTACCTGGTTGCATTCTCAG
>NW_007220519.1:0-738 GCF_000164805.1 Carlito syrichta | reverse complement strand
AAGGTAATATAAAATATTTGCTTGTATATATATACTAATGTATGATAACAGCAGAAACTTTGAAAGGTATAAATAAAATTCCCTATAATCTTGTCACTTGGAACAAACTACTATTGAGATTTTGATACTTATCCTTCCAGTCATTTTTTGAATATGTATTTAAAAATTAAGTTAGGAGACATAGACTAATAATTGCCAACCTTTACAAATTATAAAAGTCATTTGGCAAGCTTGTTAAAAATATAGATCCCTTGGTTTTACTCCTATCAGAATAGACAAGAAAGGAATCTATTTTTTTTTTGAGTTGGAGTCTCACTCTGTTGCCCAGGTTGGAGTGCAGTGGCATGCTCATGGCCACCACAGCCTCGACCCACTGGGTTCAGGCGATCCTTCTGCCTCACCCTTCCAAGTAGCTGAAACTACAGGCATGCGCCACCATGCCCAGCTAATTTTTTAAATTTTTATTGTAGAGATGAGGTCTCACCAATTTGCCCAGGCTGGTCTCGAACCCATGGGCTCAGGCAATCCTCTCAATTCAGTTTCCCAAATTGTTGGGATTATAGGCATGAGACATCGTGTTTGGCCTGTGTCTATGTTTTTAGCCAATATAAAGATATCTTTATAATCACTAAGGTGTGGGCAACCCAGGTTTGGATCATATCATATGCTACTTTTCAGTTATTATTCTCATGAATATTCTCCTTTGTTACTTACTTACCAGTATACTGTCAACATCTA
>NW_007220518.1:0-1555 GCF_000164805.1 Carlito syrichta | reverse complement strand
TATTATTACAATTTTAATACAGTTTTTTCCTTTCTTAAAATGTGCATGCATTTTGACACCCTCTGTATAAGCTGTAATTTATAAAATCATAGAATCCAAGGATAGTAAGGGGCTTAAAGGTCTTACAGTGTGTTTCCTTATACTGTGGGACCTTGATTCCCCAACAACACGCTTAGAGGCACCACAAAGTCCTTCAAGCAATTTCAGGCCTGGAAGAGTTACAAGATTGGGTAGAAAGTATAATGACTTTTAAAAAATCATTTTCATTCCTCTAGTCCCAAATAATAGAAATTCATTTATAACCAACATCTTGTGCCCAATTATCCTTTTAAAAAATTCTTTTAAAAATTAGATGGATGAAAAAAAGTAGAAACCGAGGTTAAATTTGAAAAGTATGCACAGTTTGGAAAGAGAAAATATAATTCTTTATCCCAGTAGTTCTTATCTTTTGTCCAAGTGTCCTGAACACGCATGGCAGTAGTAAAATGAGGTGGTGGTGATGATGGTGTGGGTGAAGGAGAAGTGGGGGTGCTCTGCGTGTCACTGGCTATGAGACTTCATGAATCTGGGATTATCTCAAAAAATGTGTACTCAGTCTCCAAGATTACTATGATCTCCAAATTGATGAAGCAGTTCTGATAGATGTTGAAGAAGAAAATGGTCGTGCATACAATTAATGGAAGCAAGAGTAAACGCTGAAAATTAATTTTTCGTGTATCTGCTGAGCATAATAAAACCAAAAAGTGATGTTTAAAATCTGCTTGGGTCTATGTTAGGAAAGCCCACACAGCAAAACATACACATTTTCAAGGTCAATGTGAATCCTTTTAAGTGTACTGATGGAAGCCTAAAGTTCCAAGATAAAGTGATTCAAACATTTAGTGTTTATAAAAAACTACATGCAAGTATCTTCCAGCATCAAAACCCCACAGAATATGAAATGCTAATGGCTGTGGTGATTCTATGACTGAAAAGGAAATCTCAGGGAATAGACACACCAAAGAACCACACAGCACAGGGGGACTAATTAGATCAAGGGTTACAGAACAATGCTTGGAATACGGAAAGCAGTTCAAAATTATAATTTTTAAAAACAAGAAAAGACAGTTAGAATCCTGATTACTGCTGCACTGTTTTTAAAAGCTAGTTTTAAAACGTGGAAACTTTTCCTGACTCATTTAGGTTAAGACATACCTTTACATTATGTTTAAGGAATTTAAAATATTCCTTGAAAAATATAATATACAAAACAGTAACAAATGAACTTTATTACTCGAAGAAAAATCATTTGGACAGATTATACGTTTTTAGCCCTCTGCACATATGTAGAATAGGACAATAACAACTCCATTATGTTGTATGAATAAGCATCCTGGTAAATTAAATGTACTAGAACTCAAATAATAGTGGCTTTACCACAGTGCTTTACGTACAGCAAAACATAGCACACATGAAAAACCTGATGTCATCATGTTATGTCTAGGCCTTACTATTCGTATTTTGAGTGGCATCAATGCAATTTTTAAAATCTTTTAGGAAGGACTAGTGGGATAAA
>NW_007220517.1:0-3937 GCF_000164805.1 Carlito syrichta | reverse complement strand
TTTGCTGTCCAAAGAAACCATGTTAGGACACTATTTCCAGACAGGGCAGATATTGTTCTGCATCGGGGCTTTGTCACCTTGATTGGAACCTTCAAAGGACTTTGCTTGTTAGTAGAGAGGGAGAGAGTGACATTTTCAGAACCCAAGTTGATCCCTCCCTCCTTACTCCTGACAGGTTCCTCCTGTAATTGAGTGCCAAGTTCCCATTCCTTTAGAAGAGACTGAGCCCACACAAAACTCAGGGATCCATTTGCTGGATTGTTTTAATAAGAGAAGTTTCAACTGCTTTAACAGCCAAGTTCTACAAACTTAACTGGGTTCGCCATAACATCCACCGAATTCATGTCTCAGATTGCTGGGCAGACACAATGGGCCACGGTTGACTATCAGGGAGGTTTTCTCTGGATTTCTCCCGAGATTTTCTCCCCTCTCTACTTTGACTTCAGGCTCTGCCACTGACCATTTTTAAATGAGCTCCTGGATCAGATACCTTCCAACCCTAGAGAAAAAGAAGTCTATGGAATGCTTTCTTGGGGAATGTAGAATGCAAGAAATCCAGGTAGCTGGGTGTGGCAGGACAAGGCCTTCTGAAGAAAAGAAAGAGATGTTGGCACTATGATCCCCCAGCAAGGCTTCCATATAATGAGATAAACAAGATCCATGTGGAGATGTCTCTTTGGGTGTGTTTCTGCTATGTCCATGCAGGTGGACACATGGTGTACTCAAGCCATGGAACTAGTGATATTGGAAAGACCCTATGCCCCTAAGAGTTAATTGGAAAGTAAGGTTTTCCCTAGAAGAAGCAGGAAACTGACTACTGCAAATTCTGTGCTGGGGCTCAGGGCTGATAGGCCATGGTGATGGATTCCTGTCTCTATGACTCACTCAATGTAATCCAGCAAATGGCTCAAATAGATGGATGGACCTCATTGTTGTCTGAGGGCAGCAGAACAAAGAAGAAGGAGGGAGCTTTTATCTGAGAAGAAATCCCAGTTGCACACCTCACCAACAGTCACCTTAAACAGGGATTTCACCTCTCCTAGTCTTAGTGTCCTCACCAGAAAATGAAATGCTAATAATCACCCTACAAGTTAGCAAAGAGGATGGAGTGTGAAGTATGTGGACTCTTCTAGCTCGCTTAAGGTTAGTTTTGTTCTTCCCTGGCAGAATCTGTGTCAGAACTGAGAGCCAACTCTGTAGGGGGAGGGTGAAACATTGTGATTTTTTTCTTCTGAAACGCTGTGGACATAGGGACAGCCCACGCTGATACCATCTGGGAGTGGGACCAGCTACCCAATGGGAGAGAGCAGCTCCAGAGGGCTCAGGCTCTTGGGCTGAAATTAGGGTACCCTAATTTGTAGGCAAAGGTGACAATGAAGCTATTTCAAACATCCATCCTATCCCATTTTTCTGAGACCGACTGAACTGCTTGAGACTATTCTTTGCTCACTGAAGGCAAATACTTATCTTTTCTGATTTTCAATTACTAGCTATTTTTAATGACAGTGAAAAATAATGACTCTGTGCACTTTTTAGTCTTCTCAAATGTTTGATTTGTGCCCAATGTTGTCATTGTATTTGGTGCATAAGATATTTGTTAACGCTGTTTTTTTATTTTATTTTTTATTTATTTATTTTTTTGATTTGAAGTCTCACTCAGTCGCCCAGACTGGAGTACAGTGGCCACTCCTGGCCACCGCAGCCTTGACCTTTTGGGCTCCGGTGATCCTTCTGCCTCAACCTTCCAAGTAACTGGTATTACAGGTGTGCACTACCATGGCCGGCTGATTTTTTGATTTATTTCAGAGATGAGGTCTCGCCTGCCCAGTCAGGTCTCGAATCTGCGGGCTCAGGCAATCAACTCACCTCAGCCTCCCAAGGTGCGGGATTACAGGCTGAGCCACCGAGGCTGGCTAACCCTGTTTTTTAGTAAGCACATTTTATATGCTAGCTCAGGCAATAATGACTATGACAGACACTGTCTAGCCTCATGGGATTTACAGACTAAGGCAGTTTTTGAAAAATAAAAGGCTGCATCTTAAAGGAAAATGCTGATTTAAGTTTATTCTTACCATAATATCATTTAAATATATTCAAATATAAAATCGTGTATGAATTACTCAGTTTTGTAGGTAGATTCTACAGAACCATAGTAATCAAGCAAATTTACAAAAAAACTATTAAAGCTATAACATTTAAATTATCACATAGTTTGATGTGACAGATGATACCTGTTTTACTGAAACTAAACGCTGAATTTAAAAGATGTTGGACCACCCTCTTTTGGGTCCCCTCCCACTTGGGAGTTTTTTTGTATTCTGAGTAAACTCCTGCTTTCTCACCAAAAATAAATAAATAAATAATATGTTGTCTCATGTTTAGTTCTTATTTCATCTAAATTTTGACGTTAATAAAATGTATGCTCCCATGGAATGGGATAAAATATTTGCAAGTCATATATCTATAAAGGACTTGTATCCAGAATATATAAAGAAATTTTACAACTCACTAATAAAAAACCAAATAAGACAGTTTTTTAAATGGGCAAAGAATGTGACTAGACACTTCTCCAAAGAGTATATACAAACAGCCACAAGTACATAAAAAGATGTTCAGCATCCTTACTCACCAAAGACACACAAATCAAAACCACAATGAGACACCATACTGAACCCACTAGGATGACTATATTCAACTAGTCAGGTAATAAGAACAGTTGGAAAAATATCAAGAAATTGGACCCTATATACATTGCTGGTAGGAATTTAAAATGGTGTGGCAACTTCGAAAAACAGTTGGACTGTTGCTAAAAGTGTTAAACATAAAGTTACTACGTGACCCAGCAATACTACCCTTAGATATATAGCCAACAGAATCAAAAGCCTACATATACTCACACAAACACTTGTACACAAACGTTCGTAGTATTACTGTTCATTATAGCCACAAATAGAAACATTATAGTAGATGAAGGAGTAAACAAAATATGGTCTATCCATACAATGGAATCTTATTCAACAATAAAAAATAATAAAACTACTGACGCTTGGCACACATGAATGAATCTTGAAAACATTACGATAAATGAAAGAAGTTAGTCACAAAAAACCACATATTGTCTGATTTTATTTGCAGTAGACCCTTGAACAAATCAGAAGTTGGGGTGCTGACACCCCATGCGGTTGAAAATCCACATATAACTTTTGACTCCTCAAAAACTTAACTACTGACAGCCTTACTGTTCACTAGAAGCCTTACTGATAACATTACAGGTGTTCAACAAACATTTGTTTGTTATATGTATTATATACAGTATTCTTACCACAAAGTAAGCTAGAGAAAAGAAAATGTTATCAAGAAAACCACAAGGGAGAGATAATATATTTGGTATTTATTAAGTGGAAGTGGCTTATGATAAGGGCTCCAGGATCTTTGTCTTATATGGAGTAGGTGAAGGAGGAGAGGGGTTGGTCTTGCTGTCTCAGGGGTGACAGGAACAGAAGGAGAAGTCAGGTAGGTAGAAGGAAGGCAGGAGGGGTAAACACACTCAGTGTCACTTACCCAAAAAAACTGCTTATATGTGGACCCACACAGTTTGAACCCATGTTGTTCAAAGGTCACCTGTATATGAAATGTCCAGAATAGGCAAATTCAAAGAGACAGGAAGATTTGTGACATTCTAGGCTGGAGGATTTAACTGGGTTGAGAGTTGGGGATGGAGTGAGGGTGAGAATAACTGCTAGTGGGAATGGGGTTTCTTTATGGTGGAGGGGGGGTAAAAGTGTCTAAAATTAGATGTGGCAATGGTTGTACAACCCTGAATACACTAAAAAAAATCCATGAAATTGTATACATTAAGTGGGTGAACTATATCATCATAAATTGTATCTTAATCAAGCAATTAAAAAATAAAGATAAAATGTATGCCCAGAATCTT
>NW_007220516.1:0-3781 GCF_000164805.1 Carlito syrichta | reverse complement strand
CCCTCCTTACTCCTGACAGGTTCCTCCTGTAATTGAGTGCCAAGTTCCCATTCCTTTAGAAGAGACTGAGCCCACACAAAACTCAGGGATCCATTTGCTGGATTGTTTTAATAAGAGAAGTTTCAACTGCTTTAACAGCCAAGTTCTACAAACTTAACTGGGTTCGCCATAACATCCACCGAATTCATGTCTCAGATTGCTGGGCAGACACAATGGGCCACTGTTGACGATCAGGGAGGTTTTCTCTGGATTTCTCCCGAGGTTTTCTCCCCTCTCTACTTTGACTTCAGGCTCTGCCACTGACCACTTTTAAATGAGCTCCTGGATCAGATACCTTCCAACCATAGAGAAAAAGAAGTCTATGGAATGCTTTCTTGGGGAATGTAGAATGCAAGAAATCCAGGTAGCTGGGTGTGGCAGGACAAGGCCTTCTGAAGAAAAGAAAGAGATGTTGGCACTATGATCCCCCAGCAAGGCTTCCATATAATGAGATAAACAAGATCCATGTGGAGATGTCTCTTTGGGTGTGTTTCTGCTATGTCCATGCAGGTGGACACATGGTGTACTCAAGCCATGGAACTAGTGATATTGGAAAGACCCTATGCCCCTAAGAGTTAATTGGAAAGTAAGGTTTTCCCTAGAAGAAGCAGGAAACTGACTACTGCAAATTCTGTGCTGGGGCTCAGGGCTGATAGGCCATGGTGATGGATTCCTGTCTCTATGACTCACTCAATGTAATCCAGCAAATGGCTCAAATAGATGGATGGACCTCATTGTTGTCTGAGGGCAGCAGAACAAAGAAGAAGGAGGGAGCTTTTATCTGAGAAGAAATCCCAGTTGCACACCTCACCAACAGTCACCTTAAACAGGGATTTCACCTCTCCTAGTCTTAGTGTCCTCACCAGAAAATGAAATGCTAATAATCACCCTACAAGTTAGCAAAGAGGATGGAGTGTGAAGTATGTGGACTCTTCTAGCTCGCTTAAGGTTAGTTTTGTTCTTCCCTGGCAGAATCTGTGTCAGAACTGAGAGCCAACTCTGTAGGGGGAGGGTGAAACATTGTGATTTTTTTCTTCTGAAACGCTGTGGACATAGGGACAGCCCACGCTGATACCATCTGGGAGTGGGACCAGCTACCCAATGGGAGAGAGCAGCTCCAGAGGGCTCAGGCTCTTGGGCTGAAATTAGGGTACCCTAATTTGTAGGCAAAGGTGACAATGAAGCTATTTCAAACATCCATCCTATCCCATTTTTCTGAGACCGACTGAACTGCTTGAGACTATTCTTTGCTCACTGAAGGCAAATACTTATCTTTTCTGATTTTCAATTACTAGCTATTTTTAATGACAGTGAAAAATAATGACTCTGTGCACTTTTTAGTCTTCTCAAATGTTTGATTTGTGCCCAATGTTGTCATTGTATTTGGTGCATAAGATATTTGTTAACGCTGTTTTTTTATTTTATTTTTTATTTATTTATTTTTTTGATTTGAAGTCTCACTCAGTCGCCCAGACTGGAGTACAGTGGCCACTCCTGGCCACCGCAGCCTTGACCTTTTGGGCTCCGGTGATCCTTCTGCCTCAACCTTCCAAGTAACTGGTATTACAGGTGTGCACTACCATGGCCGGCTGATTTTTTGATTTATTTCAGAGATGAGGTCTCGCCTGCCCAGTCAGGTCTCGAATCTGCGGGCTCAGGCAATCAACTCACCTCAGCCTCCCAAGGTGCGGGATTACAGGCTGAGCCACCGAGGCTGGCTAACCCTGTTTTTTAGTAAGCACATTTTATATGCTAGCTCAGGCAATAATGACTATGACAGACACTGTCTAGCCTCATGGGATTTACAGACTAAGGCAGTTTTTGAAAAATAAAAGGCTGCATCTTAAAGGAAAATGCTGATTTAAGTTTATTCTTACCATAATATCATTTAAATATATTCAAATATAAAATCGTGTATGAATTACTCAGTTTTGTAGGTAGATTCTACAGAACCATAGTAATCAAGCAAATTTACAAAAAAACTATTAAAGCTATAACATTTAAATTATCACATAGTTTGATGTGACAGATGATACCTGTTTTACTGAAACTAAACGCTGAATTTAAAAGATGTTGGACCACCCTCTTTTGGGTCCCCTCCCACTTGGGAGTTTTTTTGTATTCTGAGTAAACTCCTGCTTTCTCACCAAAAATAAATAAATAAATAATATGTTGTCTCATGTTTAGTTCTTATTTCATCTAAATTTTGACGTTAATAAAATGTATGCTCCCATGGAATGGGATAAAATATTTGCAAGTCATATATCTATAAAGGACTTGTATCCAGAATATATAAAGAAATTTTACAACTCACTAATAAAAAACCAAATAAGACAGTTTTTTAAATGGGCAAAGAATGTGACTAGACACTTCTCCAAAGAGTATATACAAACAGCCACAAGTACATAAAAAGATGTTCAGCATCCTTACTCACCAAAGACACACAAATCAAAACCACAATGAGACACCATACTGAACCCACTAGGATGACTATATTCAACTAGTCAGGTAATAAGAACAGTTGGAAAAATATCAAGAAATTGGACCCTATATACATTGCTGGTAGGAATTTAAAATGGTGTGGCAACTTCGAAAAACAGTTGGACTGTTGCTAAAAGTGTTAAACATAAAGTTACTACGTGACCCAGCAATACTACCCTTAGATATATAGCCAACAGAATCAAAAGCCTACATATACTCACACAAACACTTGTACACAAACGTTCGTAGTATTACTGTTCATTATAGCCACAAATAGAAACATTATAGTAGATGAAGGAGTAAACAAAATATGGTCTATCCATACAATGGAATCTTATTCAACAATAAAAAATAATAAAACTACTGACGCTTGGCACACATGAATGAATCTTGAAAACATTACGATAAATGAAAGAAGTTAGTCACAAAAAACCACATATTGTCTGATTTTATTTGCAGTAGACCCTTGAACAAATCAGAAGTTGGGGTGCTGACACCCCATGCGGTTGAAAATCCACATATAACTTTTGACTCCTCAAAAACTTAACTACTGACAGCCTTACTGTTCACTAGAAGCCTTACTGATAACATTACAGGTGTTCAACAAACATTTGTTGTTATATGTATTATATACAGTATTCTTACCACAAAAGTAAGCTAGAGAAAAGAAAATGTTATCAAGAAAACCTCAAGGGAGAGATAATATATTTGGTATTTATTAAGTGGAAGTGGCTTATGATAAGGGCTCCAGGATCTTTGTCTTATATGGAGTAGGTGAAGGAGGAGAGGGGTTGGTCTTGCTGTCTCAGGGGTGACAGGAACAGAAGGAGAAGTCAGGTAGGTAGAAGGAAGGCAGGAGGGGTAAACACACTCAGTGTCACTTACCCAAAAAAACTGCTTATATGTGGACCCACACAGTTTGAACCCATGTTGTTCAAAGGTCACCTGTATATGAAATGTCCAGAATAGGCAAATTCAAAGAGACAGGAAGATTTGTGACATTCTAGGCTGGAGGATTTAACTGGGTTGAGAGTTGGGGATGGAGTGAGGGTGAGAATAACTGCTAGTGGGAATGGGGTTTCTTTATGGTGGAGGGGGGGTAAAAGTGTCTAAAATTAGATGTGGCAATGGTTGTACAACCCTGAATACACTAAAAAAAATCCATGAAATTGTATACATTAAGTGGGTGAACTATATCATCATAAATTGTATCTTGATCAAGCAATTAAAAAATAAAGATAAAATGTATGCCCAGAATCTT
>NW_007220515.1:0-3730 GCF_000164805.1 Carlito syrichta | reverse complement strand
TCCTTTAGAAGAGACTGAGCCCACACAAAACTCAGGGATCCATTTGCTGGATTGTTTTAATAAGAGAAGTTTCAACTGCTTTAACAGCCAAGTTCTACAAACTTAACTGGGTTCGCCATAACATCCACCGAATTCATGTCTCAGATTGCTGGGCAGACACAATGGGCCACGGTTGACTATCAGGGAGGTTTTCTCTGGATTTCTCCCGAGGTTTTCTCCCCTCTCTACTTTGACTTCAGGCTCTGCCACTGACCATTTTTAAATGAGCTCCTGGATCAGATACCTTCCAACCCTAGAGAAAAAGAAGTCTATGGAATGCTTTCTTGGGGAATGTAGAATGCAAGAAATCCAGGTAGCTGGGTGTGGCAGGACAAGGCCTTCTGAAGAAAAGAAAGAGATGTTGGCACTATGATCCCCCAGCAAGGCTTCCATATAATGAGATAAACAAGATCCATGTGGAGATGTCTCTTTGGGTGTGTTTCTGCTATGTCCATGCAGGTGGACACATGGTGTACTCAAGCCATGGAACTAGTGATATTGGAAAGACCCTATGCCCCTAAGAGTTAATTGGAAAGTAAGGTTTTCCCTAGAAGAAGCAGGAAACTGACTACTGCAAATTCTGTGCTGGGGCTCAGGGCTGATAGGCCATGGTGATGGATTCCTGTCTCTATGACTCACTCAATGTAATCCAGCAAATGGCTCAAATAGATGGATGGACCTCATTGTTGTCTGAGGGCAGCAGAACAAAGAAGAAGGAGGGAGCTTTTATCTGAGAAGAAATCCCAGTTGCACACCTCACCAACAGTCACCTTAAACAGGGATTTCACCTCTCCTAGTCTTAGTGTCCTCACCAGAAAATGAAATGCTAATAATCACCCTACAAGTTAGCAAAGAGGATGGAGTGTGAAGTATGTGGACTCTTCTAGCTCGCTTAAGGTTAGTTTTGTTCTTCCCTGGCAGAATCTGTGTCAGAACTGAGAGCCAACTCTGTAGGGGGAGGGTGAAACATTGTGATTTTTTTCTTCTGAAACGCTGTGGACATAGGGACAGCCCACGCTGATACCATCTGGGAGTGGGACCAGCTACCCAATGGGAGAGAGCAGCTCCAGAGGGCTCAGGCTCTTGGGCTGAAATTAGGGTACCCTAATTTGTAGGCAAAGGTGACAATGAAGCTATTTCAAACATCCATCCTATCCCATTTTTCTGAGACCGACTGAACTGCTTGAGACTATTCTTTGCTCACTGAAGGCAAATACTTATCTTTTCTGATTTTCAATTACTAGCTATTTTTAATGACAGTGAAAAATAATGACTCTGTGCACTTTTTAGTCTTCTCAAATGTTTGATTTGTGCCCAATGTTGTCATTGTATTTGGTGCATAAGATATTTGTTAACGCTGTTTTTTTATTTTATTTTTTATTTATTTATTTTTTTGATTTGAAGTCTCACTCAGTCGCCCAGACTGGAGTACAGTGGCCACTCCTGGCCACCGCAGCCTTGACCTTTTGGGCTCCGGTGATCCTTCTGCCTCAACCTTCCAAGTAACTGGTATTACAGGTGTGCACTACCATGGCCGGCTGATTTTTTGATTTATTTCAGAGATGAGGTCTCGCCTGCCCAGTCAGGTCTCGAATCTGCGGGCTCAGGCAATCAACTCACCTCAGCCTCCCAAGGTGCGGGATTACAGGCTGAGCCACCGAGGCTGGCTAACCCTGTTTTTTAGTAAGCACATTTTATATGCTAGCTCAGGCAATAATGACTATGACAGACACTGTCTAGCCTCATGGGATTTACAGACTAAGGCAGTTTTTGAAAAATAAAAGGCTGCATCTTAAAGGAAAATGCTGATTTAAGTTTATTCTTACCATAATATCATTTAAATATATTCAAATATAAAATCGTGTATGAATTACTCAGTTTTGTAGGTAGATTCTACAGAACCATAGTAATCAAGCAAATTTACAAAAAAACTATTAAAGCTATAACATTTAAATTATCACATAGTTTGATGTGACAGATGATACCTGTTTTACTGAAACTAAACGCTGAATTTAAAAGATGTTGGACCACCCTCTTTTGGGTCCCCTCCCACTTGGGAGTTTTTTTGTATTCTGAGTAAACTCCTGCTTTCTCACCAAAAATAAATAAATAAATAATATGTTGTCTCATGTTTAGTTCTTATTTCATCTAAATTTTGACGTTAATAAAATGTATGCTCCCATGGAATGGGATAAAATATTTGCAAGTCATATATCTATAAAGGACTTGTATCCAGAATATATAAAGAAATTTTACAACTCACTAATAAAAAACCAAATAAGACAGTTTTTTAAATGGGCAAAGAATGTGACTAGACACTTCTCCAAAGAGTATATACAAACAGCCACAAGTACATAAAAAGATGTTCAGCATCCTTACTCACCAAAGACACACAAATCAAAACCACAATGAGACTCCATACTGAACCCACTAGGATGACTATATTCAACTAGTCAGGTAATAAGAACAGTTGGAAAAATATCAAGAAATTGGACCCTATATACATTGCTGGTAGGAATTTAAAATGGTGTGGCAACTTCGAAAAACAGTTGGACTGTTGCTAAAAGTGTTAAACATAAAGTTACTACGTGACCCAGCAATACTACCCTTAGATATATAGCCAACAGAATCAAAAGCCTACATATACTCACACAAACACTTGTACACAAACGTTCGTAGTATTACTGTTCATTATAGCCACAAATAGAAACATTATAGTAGATGAAGGAGTAAACAAAATATGGTCTATCCATACAATGGAATCTTATTCAACAATAAAAAATAATAAAACTACTGACGCTTGGCACACATGAATGAATCTTGAAAACATTACGATAAATGAAAGAAGTTAGTCACAAAAAACCACATATTGTCTGATTTTATTTGCAGTAGACCCTTGAACAAATCAGAAGTTGGGGTGCTGACACCCCATGCGGTTGAAAATCCACATATAACTTTTGACTCCTCAAAAACTTAACTACTGACAGCCTTACTGTTCACTAGAAGCCTTACTGATAACATTACAGGTGTTCAACAAACATTTGTTTGTTATATGTATTATATACAGTATTCTTACCACAAAGTAAGCTAGAGAAAAGAAAATGTTATCAAGAAAACCACAAGGGAGAGATAATATATTTGGTATTTATTAAGTGGAAGTGGCTTATGATAAGGGCTCCAGGATCTTTGTCTTATATGGAGTAGGTGAAGGAGGAGAGGGGTTGGTCTTGCTGTCTCAGGGGTGACAGGAACAGAAGGAGAAGTCAGGTAGGTAGAAGGAAGGCAGGAGGGGTAAACACACTCAGTGTCACTTACCCAAACAAACTGCTTATATGTGGACCCACACAGTTTGAACCCATGTTGTTCAAAGGTCACCTGTATATGAAATGTCCAGAATAGGCAAATTCAAAGAGACAGGAAGATTTGTGACATTCTAGGCTGGAGGATTTAACTGGGTTGAGAGTTGGGGATGGAGTGAGGGTGAGAATAACTGCTAGTGGGAATGGGGTTTCTTTATGGTGGAGGGGGGGTAAAAGTGTCTAAAATTAGATGTGGCAATGGTTGTACAACCCTGAATACACTAAAAAAAATCCATGAAATTGTATACATTAAGTGGGTGAACTATATCATCATAAATTGTATCTTAATCAAGCAATTAAAAAATAAAGATAAAATGTATGCCCAGAATCTT
>NW_007220514.1:0-8895 GCF_000164805.1 Carlito syrichta | reverse complement strand
GGTCCAGGGCTTCATGAGAACCTCAGGGTGGGAAAACTGGGTTTCTGGTCCCAGGGCTTCAGGAGAGACCCGGACCAAAAGGGCCAGGGCTCTGGGCCCAGGGCTACAGGAGGGCACCTGGGTGTGAGGGCCGGAGCGCTGATCCTGGGGCTCCAGGAGGGCTCTTGGGTGAGAGGATGGCCAGGGCCCTTCTGGGCCTGGGGTTCTAGAGGGCCCCGCAGTAAGAGAGCCATGGTCCTTCTGGGCCCTGAGCTCCGGGAGGACCCCAGGGTGAGAGGGCCAGATCCTCTCTGGGCCTGGGTCTCCAGGAGGGTCCTGGGGTGAGAGGCCCTGGGCCGTTCTGGGCTTGGGTCTCCAGGAGGGTCCCAGGGTGGGAGAGTCAAGGTTCTGGGCTCGGGGCTCCAGGGGGGCTTCGGGGTGAGAATGCCAGGGCCCTTCTCATCCCAGGGATGCAGGAGGGCCCTCGCGTGTGACTGCTGGGACCCTTCTGGGCCTGCGGCTCCAGGAGGGACCTGGGGTAAGAGTGCCGGGGCCCTTCTGGTTCCTGGGCTCCAGGAGGGCCCTGTGATGTGAGGGCTGGGACTTTTCTGGGCATGGGGATCCAGGAGGGCCCCAAAGTATGAGTTCCAGAGCCCGTCTGGGTCCTGGGCTCCGGGCCCTGGTCTCAAGGAGGGTCCTAGGGTTAGAGGGCTGGGGTTAGAGGGCTGGGGTTCTGGGCCCAACACTAGAGGAAGGCCCCAGGGTGAGAGAGCCGGGGCTCTGGGGCAGGCCTCTTGGGCAGGGCTCTCCGAGCGCCTTGGGGTGAGAGTGTCGGGCTTTGGGGCCTGGGGTTCCATGAGGTCCCCGATGTGAGAACGCCAGGTCTCTGTGCCCAGGCCTCCAGGAAGGCCCCGAGGAGAGAGGGCCAGGGCCATTTATGGCTGGGTGCTCCAGGAAAGCCCGGGATGAGAGGACCGGGGCTCTGGGCTCAGGTCTCCAGGAGGGCCCCGGGGTGAGAGGGTAGGTGTTCTGGGCCCAGGACAACAGGAGGGCCCAGGGGTGAGAGCACCGGAGTCCTTCATGGCCCAGAGATCCAAGAGGGCCCCAGGGTTATAAGGCCGGGCTCCTTCTGGGTCTTTGCCTCCCAAAGTACTGGGATGACAGGTATGAGCCACCAAGCCCAGCCCTTGTTTTTTTTTTTTTTTTTAAATGTCTGCTTTAACTGTGTGACTGGTCTCCTGAGCCCAGAACTGAGGCTACAGTGACCATGAGTACGAGACTGCCCTCCAGTCTGGAAAATAGAGTGAGACTGGCAACAAAATAAACAAATAAAAGAAATAGTATTCCTTTTTTTAAAAATGAAAATTCTGGCCATATCTTTCTCTCTCTCCGTTTCTGAGTTGGGTTCTCACTCTGTAGCTCAGGCTGGAATGTGTTGGGATGCTCAAGGCCACCTCAGCCTCGACTATAGTGCTCCAGCGATCTTTCCACCACACCCTCCAAGTAACTGGAACTACAGGCACGCACCATCATCCCTGACTAATATTTTCATTTTTATTAGAGACTAAAGGTCTCACCAAATTGCCCAAGCATATCTTGAACTTCTGGACTCAGGTAATCCTCTCACCTTTGCCTCCCAAAGTACTGGTATAACAGGTATGAACCACCACGCCCAGCCCTTGTTTTGTTTTGTTGTTTTTTTTTTTTTTAATGTCTGCTTTAACTGTGTGAGTTGGTTCACAGCTATGATCTCCGCAATTTGGAAGGCAGAAGCGAGAGGATTACCTGGGCCCAGGGACTCCAGACCAGCATTGGCATGATCTTGGACCGTATTTCTACCTACATTGTAGGCCAAAGTCTGTAGTTCCCACTACTGCAAAGACTGAGGCAGAAGGTTCACCTGACCATGCGGACCACACTCATGCTGTGGTGGCCATGAGTATGCCACTGTTCTGAAGTCTGCAAAACAGAGTGAAATGGGATAAAACAAAAAAGTTTAAAAATTTGGATAAAGTGTTTTGAAATAAATGCCAACCAAATATTTTATTTGTTCTTTCTTTTTTTCTGATTCCATTTCTCACTCTGTTACCCAGGATGGAATATAGTTACACGTTCACGTCCAATGCAGCCTCAACCTACTGGGTTCAGGGAACCCTTCTATCTCACCCTACAAGTAGCTGGATCTATGGGAGTGGGCCACCATTCCTGGCTAATGTTTTGATTTGTATTATGGAGACAAGATCACACTAAATTCTGCAAGCCTCTCTGGAACACCTGACCTGGATTCAAGCAATCCTCTCACCTTGGCCTCTTAAAGGGCTGGGATGACAGGTTGAGATATCATGCCTGACCCTTTTTAAAAAATATATTTTTAAAATGTCTGCTTTAACTAGGTGGTGTGGCTCACACCAGTCACCCCAGCAGTTTAGCAGTCAGAGGTAAGAGGATTGCCTAAGCCCAGGGTTTCGAGACAAGTTGGGCAACTAGGCAAGGCCTCTGCTCTACAACAAATAAAATAATCAGCCTGGCATGGTGGTGCCTTCCTGTATTTCCAGCTACTTTGTCAGCTACAGCCTGTAGTTCCATCTACTGGAAACACGGAGGCAGATGTATTACCTGAGCCAAGCAGACTGAGGCTTTTCTGGCCATTAGCATGCCACTCCTCTCTGACTGAAGAACAGAATGAACCTGGCAAAAATATAACTTAAATAAAGAATCAGGATTCAGTATTTTTATGTAAATTCCAGACATATCTTTCTTTCACTTTTTTTTTTCTGCATTGGGTTCTAATTCAGTTGCCCAGTCTGGGATGCAGTGGCACGCTCAAGGCCATAGTACACCTGATCTACTGGGCTCAGGGAATCATTCTGTCTCCCCCTCCAAGTAGCTGGGACTACAAGCATGTACCACCATGCCTGGCTAATATTTTCATTTTTATTTTAAAGACAAGGTCTAACCAAATTTCCCAAACAGTTCTTGAATACCTAGATACATGCAATCCTGTCATCTTGGCCTCCCAAAGTACTGGGATGACAGCCATGAGCTACCACATGCAATCCTGCTTTTTTAATTTTTAAAATGGCTGCTTTAGCCATGTGAGGTGGTTCACAGCAGTCATTCCCGCACTTTTGCAGGCAGAGGTGAGACGATTATTGACTGAACCCAGGGCTTCAAGACCAGACTTGACAACTAGGCAAGACCTGTGCTCTAGTATAAATAACACAACTAGCCAGGCATAGTGGTGCCTGCCCATATTTTCACCTTCTTTTTAGGTCAAGTCCTGAAGTTTCAGCTACTGGGAAGACTGAGGTAGAAGGATCATCTGAGCCTAGTTGACTGAGGCTGGGTTGGCCATGAGCATGCCAGTATTCTCAAGTCTGCAAAACAGAGCGAGACTGGCTAAACAAAATATAAATAAATAAATAAGTAGGATTCAATTTTTTGACATATATTCCAGCCACATCTTTCATTCTTTCTTTCTTTTTTTTCTGAGTCAGTTTCTCGCTCTTTTTCCCACGTTGGAATGCAGTCACATGCTCAAGGCCACCGCATCCTCGACTGTAGTGCACAAGCACACTTTCCACCACACCCTCCAAGTAGCTGGATCTACAGGTGAGTGACAGTATCATGCTGTTCTGAATTCTATAGCTTTGTAGTATATTTTAAAATCAGGTAATAGAAGGTCTCCATCTTTTTTTTTTTTTTTTTTTTGCTTAAGATTACTTTGGCTATTCCAGGTCTTTTGTGGTTCTGTACAAATTTTAGAACTTTTTTCCTACTTCTGTGAAAAATTTCACTGGAATATGGATGGGGATTGCATACATTCTGGGGGTCACTTAAGTAGTATGGCCATCTTAATATTAATTCTTCCAACCCATGAATGCAGCATATCTTTCCATTTATTTGTATCCTCAAACTCCTCAAGTTTTTCTAGTTTTTGGTGTACAAGTCTTTCACCTCCTTGGTTAGATTGGTTCGTAGATATTTTTTTGTGTATCATTCTGTCTTTTCTAGAGAGTTCACTGTTAGCATCTGGAAATGCTACTGGATTGCATAAGTCTCTGGTCCCCCTGATGGCAGCTGCACGGAGCCTCACTTCTCTCATCTGTATAATGGGATGCTGCTCCCCATGGGGTGCTGGGCATATGCTGTTTTGCTCGGTGCTGGAATGAGCACCAGTCCCCATGGGTGGGCCAGAGGCAGGGCCTGAGAGAACAACTGAGAGACATCTGCTCTTTTGAAGTGTCCCATTCAGTGCTTTCCAGTACATTCCCCATGTGGTGCAGCCATCCCCCCAGGTCTATCTCCTACACATTTCATCACCCCCAGAAGATGCCCCCAACCCTGTGGTGGTTGCTCCCACTCTCCCTCCCCCAGCCCAGTGATCACTGCTCTGTTCTGTCTTGGTGGAGGTGCCTGTTCGGGACACTTCACAGAAACGGAATTACGTGACACCTGGTCTCACATGATGAGCTTCATCCACTTAGTATGTTTCCAGGTCCATCTGGGCTGCAGAGGTATCAGGACCTCCTTCCTCTTTGTGGGCAAAGCATAGCCCATTCTATGGACAAACCACATTTTATTTATTCATTCAGCAGCTGATGGACATGTGGGTCATGTCCACTTTCTGGCGGTGGTGAATAATGCTGCTGTGAACATCCATGTACAAGTCTGGGTGTGGGCAGACCTTTTCCTTTTGGGGGGGGACACACCTAGGAGTGAAACTGCTGGGTCACGGGATCACTCAGGTTGAAGTTACAGGGGAACAGCCAGGCTGTCTTCCTTGGTAGCTACACCAACTCCACCAGCAAGGTGTGAGGCCCTTATTTCTCCCGTTCCTCTGCTGTTGTATTTTAGCCACCCTAGTGTGTGTCAAGGGTTCTGATTCACCTTGAGTTCCTCCCCACACCTGTCACAGGCAGGTCCTCTATCCCTCATGAAGGTGTTATCTGGCAGTTGTCCTGTGTAATAAAGACAGTTATAACTACATGGAGGCTGAGTTCTGCTCCGTCTTAAACCTGTGCCTTTGGGCATCCATCCATGGTGCTTAGTCACAATTCCTGGCATCCCTGGCAGTCAGGTTGATACCAGGTGACTAGCTCCAGCCAACCAAAAAGGGATGGAAGTGTGTGAGTCCCCTCAGCCTTCCCCCCACGCTCCCTCTGATGCAGTGATCTTGGAGGCCACTAGGTGGAGGAGGCAAGCTGCCCCAAGTCAGACTGTGAAGTGATGAGCCACTGACAGCTCCCTGCTGGCTGGGAGTGACACCAAGCCCTGGACTGTGCAGGGAGGAACTGGGAGTGGCTGGCTGCATCACATACCTTGTCATCTGTGAGGCTCCTCTTCCTTGCGGGACTGGGAGAGGGCAGGAGCACATAGAGGTCAGCCAAGGTGAGCAGGCCAGGCTTCACCACAGTCACCAGCAGGTCCTCAGGGATGCTGGTTTCGTTTTGGGCACAGACAAGCCACAATGATGTGCTTGTCTTCTTTGTCCCCTGTCCCATGTCAGGGGCCCAGGGACACCCTCTCTCCCCTCTAGGCCTATCTGCATCCTGGACCTCTGTCCTGCAAGCCACTCCTGGCCCTGCACACCATAGGGATGGCTCCGGAATACACTGTGCCTCCTCCCGCACCCAAAGCTCTTCCAGGCCCCTTCACTGCCTGGCTCAGGTTCTTCCCCCCACACCCACCTCCCCTTGGCTGGGCCTGCCTGCTCCAGTCCATTCTTCCCTGTAGTGCAGGTGAGCATGTCCCTTTCTGGCTATCATCACCCCAGACGCTGGGGTGAGTCATGGCTCCTAGCCACGGCATTCCAGTCCTGTGACCTGGGCTTGCTGAGCCCAGCCGCCTGCCCCTTCTCACTCCCCAGCCCCCCATGTCCACAGCTACACACGCTAATACACCTACCTCGACCCACAAAACGCTGCTTTTGTGAGTCCCTCTGCCTCCTGGATGTCTCACTCTACGCACTTCTACTTGCCAAACTCCTATTCATCCTTCAGTGTCCATCACACTTTTATCTTCATAATTCACAGGATGAGGAAAAGCTTGGTCAGAGTGAGTCCCCACCTGTGACAGCCTTGAGTGGCTCTAGGGGACTGGTCTTTCTTGCACTAGGGCAACAATGGCCTTGGGCAACTCAACCTAATGACTGCGTTCTGGCAGCTCCCTGAGTGTGGTGAGCTTGTTCGATTCTTCGGTCCCCAGTAACTGACTCAGAAGAGACAGTCTGTGAATAAAAGAAAATCCCTTTAAGGAGACTCTAGCCCACTGGAGGACAGTGGTGGGACCTTCTGCAAACAGCCACTGCTCGTGAGAAATACATGGAGACCATCCCTTCCCCTCCCCACCTGAGAGGTGACACTGCAGTGACACAGGCTGGGGAGACACAGGCGAGGGAGGCTCTGGCACTGGGCAGGCAACTTGGAGAGGAGCCAGGTGACAATCAGGTCCATGTCCTCCCTCCACTTAGGCATGTTGGGGCTGTAGGCATTCAGGTCCTTGGAAAACTGCAAAGGCATGACCTAGAATTGATCTGGAAAGGAGCAAAGGCAGAAAAGTGGGTGAGTCCTGGGCAGTGGGGCTCAGACCCCTCCAGGGATTGCTGTCACATGTCCTGGCTGATCCAGGTTGGCCCCTGGGCTCAGGTCCCACAGCCCAGTGTCCCTACCCTCTGCTCAAGCAGGTCAGAGCAGGCCTGATTTCGAGGGTCCTAGGTCCTCCCTGGCTACCATCTGAGAGTGACAGCAACAAGGATGGTGACCATGATGATGATGAAGATGGTGGCAGTGACCTGGGAGGGAGGGCCCAGCATATGCCCAGCCTGCTCTGTGACATCTGCCCCCATAACTTATGAGAATGAACACACTTGTGAAGTCAGCCTCTCTTTCTTCAGGGACCCATGAACTTGAGCTGAGCTGGTCCCCCCACCAAATTGAGAGTTCCCCAGAGCAGAAGTCACATCTTCTTTTCATTCTCTCACAGTTCCCAGGGTCCATGGCTCAGATTGTGACTCAGAAGTCTCAGGACTAAACGGCAATCTCTCCTTTTACCGCCTGAACCTGTTTTCTCACCTGTAAAGTGGGAAGAGGCCCTGAAGGCTGAGAGACTTGAGAGACCAACACATTGTGAACTGTGAAACCAACATCTTACAGTGAGCATGGTGATGACTACCACAAAGCTACCAGCTCAGCACGAACACAAATGAAGGAACAGCCAAGGGCAACCCTTGGCACACCGGTCCCACTGAACTTTTAACTGATGGCTCCTGTCCATAGTTAAATGAAGGCTGTTCTTACAGCAAAATAAAGGTTTAATCGTGTGATGATGGGGGTGACGGTGTGCTGAGGGGTTGGTCTCCTCCAGTCTTAGGGCCAGCTTTCTATAGTCAGTGTCTCCCATGGGGGGCTGAGAGCCCTCAATGAGCACAGAAAGATGAGGATGCAGATTTAGAGCAGGAGTCCTGACAAAGTCTACAGAGGGGGTCCTCTAAACTAAACCACCAGACAATCCTTGGGTGACAGGCAGGTGATGGCAGAGCTGGCATGGGAATTGTATTTGTTTTACTGATGGGGAAATTGAGATCAGAGAGGTTGGGAGGCTTTGCAAGGTTACATAACTGGGGCATCCCTGTACTCACCCAGGCCCTCCTTCCCCACCCAAGGCCACCCCATGTGCCCAGGATGTCCATGGCTTATGTGCCCCATGTGGTCCAATCTCCAGGATGGACGCAGAGACATAGAGGCTGTGCTGGCTGACCCAGGAGCACTCACCTAGCACATGGATGACCCAGAAGTCCTGCAGAACCGAGTTCTCACAGGCAACTTGCACTGTCACACACACATCCCCTGTGTCCAGGAACTGCGTCATCACAGACTTCTACAGGGAGAGGAGGGGCTGTGGGGACAAGCAGGGTCAGGGCCGGCCCAGGGAGCATGCTGGCCACACCGAGAACACTGGTCCTCCCCTTGCTCTCAGGAAACAGGCCAGTGGGGACACCATGCAGTGGCAGCACCCTGGGGAGGTGGGGGGCACCTCACTAGGAACCAGCACAGCATGAACACACAGCTCGCATGCCCCTGCCTCCCAGTGGTTCCCCAGGCCCCTGCTCATGGATGTGCTAGGAGTCCATGGTGGCTGCAGGCTGGGCTTCCACTCCCCAGTCTCATGTCCTCTCCTGTCCTCACATATGGCCCCTGCTACTGTGGCCAAGCTGTGGCACCATCACATCCCTGCACCCAACTCAGGACTCCCACTGAGGTGGTGCTGTTGGGTTGGCAGCAGTGTTACTTGGGACAGGAAAGCCACCCCCTTGTAGGTATGACTGTAAGACAGAGGGCCCAGGAGGGGGAGCGATGTGTGAGGGCCATTTAGCTAGAAGTGATCAAGCCTAGACTCTAACCTGGAGCCCTTGCTCCTTCCTGTACACTCCCCACTCAGGGAAACAGAATCCAGAGCCTACATTCTTTCCCTTTCCCTGACCTCTGTGTCTGGGCTCTCACTGCTGCCAGTGGACTTTCTGCTTGGGGACAAGGGCTGCTGCTTGCTGAGTGATTTCAGGTGCCCTAGTTTTGAGTCTTGGGTCCCTCCTTCCACCACCACCCAACCTGAGGATGGACAGCCTCATCCCTGACCAAGCATTCTGCTGACTTGGGCTCTCTCCTGTTCAAGAACTGCCCATGACTCCCCACTGTTTACAAGGTACAATGCAGATCTCAGAGTGACAGTTCCAAGATCTGGTCTAGCCCCAGTGCCCTACTCCTCCACAAAGCCTTCCCCAAGTCTACCTCTATAGAGATGACCTCCCCCTCCCTGGAGCCCTACACACATTACCTGTCCACCCCTGTGACACTTGTCACACCCTAGTTTGGGTCAACCACTTTGTTCCCACTTCTCTCCCAGGAGGAGGCAGGGTAT
>NW_007220513.1:0-804 GCF_000164805.1 Carlito syrichta | reverse complement strand
GTGGTTGCTCCCACTCTCCCTCCCCCAGCCCAGTGATCACTGCTCTGTTCTGTCTTGGTGGAGGTGCCTGTTCGGGACACTTCACAGAAACGGAATTACGTGACACCTGGTCTCACATGATGAGCTTCATCCACTTAGTATGTTTCCAGGTCCTTCTGGGCTGCAGAGGTATCAGGACCTCCTTCCTCTTTGTGGGCAAAGCATAGCCCATTCTATGGACAAACCACATTTTGTTTATTCATTCAGCAGCTGATGGACATGTGGGTCATGTCCACTTTCTGGCGGTGGTGAATAATGCTGCTGTGAACATCCATGTACAAGTCTGGGTGTGGGCAGACCTTTTCCTTTTGGGGGGGGACACACCTAGGAGTGAAACTGCTGGGTCACGGGATCACTCAGGTTGAAGTTACAGGGGAACAGCCAGGCTGTCTTCCTTGGTAGCTACACCAACTCCACCAGCAAGGTGTGAGGCCCTTATTTCTCCCGTTCCTCTGCTGTTGTATTTTAGCCACCCTAGTGTGTGTCAAGGGTTCTGATTCACCTTGAGTTCCTCCCCACACCTGTCACAGGCAGGTCCTCTATCCCTCATGAAGGTGTTATCTGGCAGTTGTCCTGTGTAATAAAGACAGTTATAACTACATGGAGGCTGAGTTCTGCTCCGTCTTAAACCTGTGCCTTTGGGCATCCATCCATGGTGCTTAGTCACAATTCCTGGCATCCCTGGCAGTCAGGTTGATACCAGGTGACTAGCTCCAGCCAACCAAAAAGGGATGGAAGTGTGTGAGTCCCCTCAGCCTTCCCCCC
>NW_007220512.1:0-764 GCF_000164805.1 Carlito syrichta | reverse complement strand
AGTATGTTTCCAGGTCCATCTGGGCTGCAGAGGTATCAGGACCTCCTTCCTCTTTGTGGGCAAAGCATAGCCCATTCTATGGACAAACCACATTTTATTTATTCATTCAGCAGCTGATGGACATGTGGGTCATGTCCACTTTCTGGCGGTGGTGAATAATGCTGCTGTGAACATCCATGTACAAGTCTGGGTGTGGGCAGACCTTTTCCTTTTGGGGGGGGACACACCTAGGAGTGAAACTGCTGGGTCACGGGATCACTCAGGTTGAAGTTACAGGGGAACAGCCAGGCTGTCTTCCTTGGTAGCTACACCAACTCCACCAGCAAGGTGTGAGGCCCTTATTTCTCCCGTTCCTCTGCTGTTGTATTTTAGCCACCCTAGTGTGTGTCAAGGGTTCTGATTCACCTTGAGTTCCTCCCCACACCTGTCACAGGCAGGTCCTCTATCCCTCATGAAGGTGTTATCTGGCAGTTGTCCTGTGTAATAAAGACAGTTATAACTACATGGAGGCTGAGTTCTGCTCCGTCTTAAACCTGTGCCTTTGGGCATCCATCCATGGTGCTTAGTCACAATTCCTGGCATCCCTGGCAGTCAGGTTGATACCAGGTGACTAGCTCCAGCCAACCAAAAAGGGATGGAAGTGTGTGAGTCCCCTCAGCCTTCCCCCCACGCTCCCTCTGATGCAGTGATCTTGGAGGCCACTAGGTGGAGGAGGCAAGCTGCCCCAAGTCAGACTGTGAAGTGATGAGCCACTGACAGCTCCC
>NW_007220511.1:0-669 GCF_000164805.1 Carlito syrichta | reverse complement strand
TGTAAAAGATATTAGCAAATAAGGACAGAGCTATCCACTTGGTACTAGTAAAGGCTGTACTCACATTGTATTATCTCACCAAATGCAGCTGAATTCTCCTTTTATCTTTAATTTTTTGTTTAATTTTTTTAAATCTAAAAATGTTTTGTTTGCTGAATTCACAGATTTGACCAACATTTCACTCTTGGTTTAGAGCTTTCGCTTTCTCAGTTCAACAAGAGAAAAAACCTTGTCCTTTGTCTTCTAGTCCTTTTCCCTTGAATTCTCTTATTTCAAGCTTCACTCTATCAGGGGAGCTTTCTTGGTGTCATGAGCTTCCTTTGTCAGTTCAACACCCTTCTGTTCTTTTTTTCTCTGTTGCTTTTAAAGATATATATCTCTGGGGTTTTATGATTGCAGCCTTTGCTTATTTTCTCTGCTGATTTAATTCTCTCTTTGAAGACACCTTTCTCCTGGCGCGCTCTCTCTCTCTCTCTCTTTCTCTCTTTCTTTCTCTCTCTCTTTCCTGTTCTACTTCCTCTTACCTCAGTGAATAATTTTAAGGTGGTTAAATACAAATCATACTCCCTGCAGCCTTCTTGAATTTTCTGGAAGAGTCAAGCTGATTTTCTCCAAGCATCTTGCTGGGCACACTCCCATGCTAAGCATTTGTGATTCTCCCGCCACCTT
>NW_007220510.1:0-339 GCF_000164805.1 Carlito syrichta | reverse complement strand
CTCCAAGCATCTTGCTGGGCACACTCCCATGCTAAGCATTTGTGATTCTCCCGCCACCTTTGAGAGAGAGATGCTACAATTCCCATTTGGTAAAGACTAGAAAATTGTGTCAAAAATTGTATGCAACCCACCCAAAACAGATATGGGAATCAACTGTTTAAATTATTTAAGGCCAAAACTTTATATTTTATTTTCTGGTCTCCATATCCTTTTACCATTGGTAATTATAAAAGAATACTCTCTAGAAAAGATGGATTCCATTCAATAGTTTGGAGGAGGTAACTTCTTCTAAAATAGAGGGCGTCTTGGGCAGCATATCCCTGTCCATTGCACCTATCC
>NW_007220509.1:0-13639 GCF_000164805.1 Carlito syrichta | reverse complement strand
CAGGAGGATTGAATAGAAGGGTCCCTTTGGGACCACTATAAGTATATACCTGGGGAAGTACATGGACAGTAATACATAAGGTAGGCTCATTGTTTAACTTTTTAGCAGTTATTTATTTAGTGAGTCCTGTAGAACATGCTAACCAAGTATTGGTAGGGTCCATATAAGCCACAGACTCTGACATGGTTAGGGTGAGAGAAAAATTACAGACATCAGAAAACGAGGAAGCCATAAGGTTGAAACCTGAAGCTAAAAGACAAGAGGCATTACCAGTTACATCTCCTAAAGTAATGTGAACAATTTCTGGCGAACATTTAGTTTTGTCAGTGTTACTGACAATAGGCACTTTGACTCCTAGGCCTACATAGTAAGGGGGTTTTGACTTTAAGCAGAGTGAGCAATCTGAAGCTAATTGGGACTGGGTAGCATTAAGCAAGCAGTGCATATTAGTTTCATGGGGAAAAGACTAGGGGGTTGTCGAGCTGGCTTTGGATGCTGTTGTGGTAAACCTGGGTTGGTGGTTTGGTTGGCAGGAGGTGGAGGCTGATGATTACTGAACAAGGGGTCCTCTAGGTCTGCCAGTGGCCCTATTGGTTTAGCCGGGGTCCTTTAGGCAAGTGTTCACCATTGGATGGTGAATAAGGCACCATGGTTATAGCCTCTTACATAAAGTTGTATGCACCCGGTGGAGCCTGTACCCTGAGAATAGTGGAGAGGATGGTTGACTTTCATGTATACAGGCACCTGAGTGGGGTCTGGGCTGGTACCCTTCCAAAGGATGATTTTGTCAGTTTTATTAGGCTCCTCACTGTAGATTGCATTGGTGACACATTTCCAACCTGAGCAAAAGAAGTGATCAGCTTGATCACATCATCAGTTAGTGGGATTTCCAGGGCACAGATAAAAGTCTATGACTTATAAGGGAAAGTAGTGTCCACCTTCGGGGTATACAACAAGTGGGATGTTTGACAACTAGGATACATGTCTCATTGCTACTAGGTCAAGAAGATCTGCTTTAAGTAGGACCGTGTCGGAAGGGCAGTCCAGTTCTGGATATCTAACAGTTTACCTGAAGTAAAAGAGGTTAGGGTAAACAAATAAATGATGTTTCAGATTCCCTTGTTAAGGGGAAGGAGGCAGGCTAGGAGGCAACACCAGAACGAGAGAGTCTTAGTTTGAGAGGGTTGCATCCAAGCGTGGCTGTCCATTGTTGGTCGTTGTCCTTGGCCTCTTTGATTTGTGGGTGATGAATTCAGGCTGGTATTCTGTGAAACTTGAGTGCTGTAGGAGTGGGGAGGATGACATTGAACGGTCCTTTCCAGGCAGGAGTTAGTACCTCTTTCTGGAACTTTTTAACATAGACCAGGTCTCCAGGTTGGAAGGCATGACAAGGTGTGGAGGTTGGGATCGGTATGACGGCTTGAATGTTGGAGTGGTCAGCTGCCTGGGTCTGCTGGAGAGACTGAAGATACTTTAACAGAGACTTTAGTAATTTCCTCAAGAATGGGATCCCTTAATTGCGGTAACAGAGGAGGGGGCCTGCCAAACATAATTTTATATGGGGTGAACCCAGCCTTATGAGGAGTACACCAGACTTGGAGGAGGGTCAAGGGTAAAAGGTTTATTCATTTTTTGCTGATTTCTATTATTAATTTAGTTAAAGTAGTTTTTAGCATTCAGTTCATGCATTCTACTTGTTCAGAGTTTTGTGACCGGTAGGCACAGCATAACTTCCAAGTTCTACCCAGGGTCTTGCTGAACAGTTGGGTTATAGACAAGGTAAAGGCAGGATCATTATCAGAGCCAATGGAGAGAGGGAGTCCAAACCTGGGAATAATTTCATTTAATAAAAACTTTGTGACTGTAATGTGCAGTTTCATTTTTGGTGGCAAAAGCCTCCATCCACCTCGAAAAAGTGTCTGCAAAAACCAGTAGATATGAGTATACTGCATGAGGGGGTTTTACCTCAGTAAAGTCTACTTCCCATGCTTTCCTAGGGTTTAGTCCCCAAGCCCTGATACTATTTGGTGGTTTATGTCCTTGTTTGGCATTTACTCATGCACAAGTGGAACATATGGCAGCAGTGGTATTGGCGAGGCTTTGTAGGTCTTGGATGTAATAGAATTGGTTTAGCATTTCAGTTAACTTGGTACCTCCTAGATGACTAGTGGCATGCAGTTGTTTTAGCAGAGTCTGTCCAAGGGCGGCTGGAAGGATAATTTTGGAGTCCTTGGTTATACACCATCCTGAGGAGTCTTTACATGCATCTGCTAGGTCAGCTTGTTCCTCCTCTTCTTGGTTCTAGACAGGCTGATTTGGAAGCGAAGGAGCTGGAAAAGTTTTAGTTATCAAGATAGCGAGAGAGGCAGGGAAGATAGCGACTGAGTGAGTCGGACGATGCAAGTCCCGTGTGAGTGAGTGAGTGTACAGAAAATTTTGTGTACGTGCTGGTGAGCGAGTGGTCATGTGAGTGGCTGACTGAGTGAAGGCTAGGGAGCTAGCAGCCGGGGCTCTCCTGGTGCAGTGGCTGGTGCCACAGTGTCTAGGCTTGGACTCTAGTGATTTCTGGGACACAGAAGCCGAGTTCCGTTTTCTCTTTCTTATCTTTTCTTTTTTTTAAATCAACAAACTCTCCCTGGCAAGAAAACACCGGGAGAGACTAAGTGGGGCTTTTGAGTGGGCAGCCAAGCCCCTGGTGCAACAGCAGGTGCTGCAGCTTCTCTACCTGGTTCCTGGCTCTTCCTAGGTCACAGAAGTGGAGCACCATGGTTGTTTTAAAAAATGGACAGAAGTTTTCCTTTGGACAAGTGGTTGGGAGACACTATGGGCCCAGGTGCTCCGTCACCATTGAAGCAGGAGAAAGACGGCTCTGGGCCTTGCCTCATCACTTCAGCATCTTGCAGGATGCTGGAAGGGGCTGCAGATGGAGTCCAGAGGCAAGTTCCCATGGAAGAGGACAAGAGAAGCACCCCACCACCATACTGAATGTGGGGAAGGAAAGTGCTCCAACTTGCTCACCATGGACCAACAGATTTGATCTCTGTGACTGGTGGGTCAACTATTCAGGACTTGATCGTGGCCCAAAGGGAATATCCTGAGAGCACAAACTTCAGAGGGGCCTGACAAGTGTTGAGTTCCAGGTACCCCACGCCCAACCCCGATCCAGCTGTGGGACAAAGGGTGTAGCCAGAAAAGGAGAAGGAAGAACTCCAAAGAGATCAGTGGTGAGTCTGGGGCTGATCCAAACCCCCTCCTTCCCAGCAATCCTCTAACGTCAGACCCACACAGCAAGGCCACAACTGAGAGGGACAAGCCCAGGCAGAGCCTGGACGTCAGTCACAATAGGAGAGCTCCATTCCAGGATAGGCCTAGCTGTGGCACCCCAGTGAGAGTATGTACCTCGGGGAAGAGACAGTGCCATACCTCCCCACCAGGGATCTCCCTGACCATATGAGAGTGGGAGGGGAGGCCTGAACCCACCCACCTCCACTACCCCTCCTCCTTCCCTGCTTTGTTTCCTGAGAAGAGCGTGAAAGAGGTGGCTCTGCAGGAGAGACCTGATTAGAGGAACAATTACAAAGCCTGCCACAGAGGGCAGGTTTTTGTTTGTTTGTTTCTTTTTGTTTTTATAAATTTTCAATTATTTTTTAATTAAAAAAATTTTTTGACTGTTTGCTTGTTAGTTCATCTATTTTAAAAATATTTTTCCTTTGTGCATGAATGTGTATGTGAGGGTTTGATCTGCATCTCTCCCAAAACATTTTTTTAATTTTTCTTTTCTTTTTCTGTTTCTTTCATCCTTTGTTTGTCATTTTCTGTTTATGTGTGTATGTGAATTATTGAGTGTTCATATTTTGATTTTTTTGTGGTTGTGTAGTTGTTGGTTTTTGTTATTTTGTTCTTCTGGGTCTTTTTTATATTCATTGTTTATAGTTTAAGGGGTATGTCAATAGATGTGTGAGGGTTCAATCAGAATCCCTATTTTTTGTCCTTTGGTCTTTCTGTTTTTCTTCTGTATTCACTTTGTACTAGGCATGTGTGAATGTGTTTAGTTTTGGGGGGGTTTTTTGTTGCTGATTGTTTTGTTTCACTTTGTTGTTATTACAGTTTATTTTGGGGTGTGTGTGTATGTGTCCAACTGCTTTTGGATTGATTTCTGCTTTTCATCATCATATAGATTGGTAGTGGGGAGTGGGTCTTAGGGAACACATACCACAATAAATGAACATTTTAATTTGCAAGTAGTATCTGATCCCTAGCGCCCCATCACACACTTTATTTGAATTTCAAAAGCTACAAGAGACAGCAAAGCTTTCCATCCATCATCCTTTTTCAAAATAGAACAAATCCAGAGCCTGAATCAGGGGAGAATAGAGGTCTGAACAAACATCAGAAGTGAAAGGCTCTCCCACTGACACTGAACCTGACTCAAGAAAGACAAAACACAACACTGAGAGACCTTGTAACAGAGATTCTAGCAATAAAAATTTTCATCCAGAAAATAAATAACAAGATGACAAGCATGGAAAGCAGAATTAATCTAGTTGAAGAAAGAATCTCAGAACTTGAAGACCAGAACATGATCTGTAAAAAACTCAGAAAGAAGACTCAGAAAGAAAGAACAAAGTCTACAAAAGATGTGCGATTATATCAAGAGGCCAAACCTATGCTTGATTGGTATCCCAGAAGAAGAAAGGGAAATGGAAAACAACTTGGAGCAAGTATTCCAGAAAGTAATCCAAGAAAACATTCCCCATCTCACCAGAGATGTGACCGGGCCAAGCACAAGAGATATAGAGAACCCCCATAGACATCAATGAGAGACATCCCCTAGACACATAATTATTCACCTACACAAAGTAAGCACAAAAGTAAAAATCCTAAAGGCAGCAAGAAATAAAGGTCATACTACCCACTGGGGAAAACCGATCAGAATAGCGGCAGACCTATCAGCAGAAACACTGCAAGCAAGAAGGGACTGGAGCCTTATATTAAAAGTCCTCAAAGATAAACAAGTTAAACCAAGAATTTTCTATTTAGCCAAGCTCAGCTACAACAGTTATGGAGAATTAAAATCCTTCCCAGACAACCAATCCCTAAGAGATTGTGCAGCTTCCAGACCAGCTCTACAGGAGATACTTTAAAAGGTATTAAGTACAGAAAAAATAAGATAAAGGTTGACAACACACTTCCCAAAAGAACAGCAGAGCACAGAATCAGCAGAGAATACAGCAGAATAAGAAGCTTGAAAAACACACCCACACATTAACCCCAAAGCCAAATGAAAACAAGCAAACAAAGAAAAAACTTTATAAGAACCTACTGACAGGGATAAACAATCATATTTCAATAATCAGCCTGAATGTGAATGGACCACTGAAAAGACACAGAATGGTGGACTGGATAAGAAACCACGACCCAATTATTTGCTGCATCCAGAAGACTCATCTCACTTCAAGGGATGCACACAGACACAAAATTAAAGATTGGAAAATGAGTTTCCAGGCAAATGGATCACAAAAGCAGGCAGGAGTTGCAATCTTAATATCAGACAAAACAACCTTTAAGCTATCAAAAATTTAAACATGCAAAAGGTCACTACATAATGATAAAAGTTCAATCCATCAACAAGAAATATCCATCCTAAACATATATGTACAGAACACAGGAGCACCAGAATTCATAAAGCAACTACTAAGTAAACTAAAAAAAAGATATTTACTCTAACACTATTATAGCAGGGAACTTGAATACCCCACTGACAGTCCTAGATAGATCATTGAGGTGAAAAATCAACAAGGAGATACAGAACCTACACTTGACACTCAAACCAAATGGACTTAATAGATACCTATAGATTATTTCACCCAACAACCACAGAATATACATTCTACTCATCACCACATGGAACATACTCCAAGATTGATCACATCCTTGGCCCATAAATCAAGCATAAACAAATTTCATAAGGTTGAAATCTTGCCATGCACATTCTCAGACCACAGTGGAATTAAAATAAATATCAACACCAACAGCATTTCCCCAAAGCCCACAAAGACATGAACTCTAAATAGTATGATGCTGAACAACTACTGATATCAAAGAAGACATTAAAATTTCCTGGAAACAAATGAAAATGAAGAAACATCTTACCAAAACCTCTGAGAGGCCCTGAAAACAGTTCTAAGAGTGGCATTTATAGCTCTATGAACACACATCAAGAAAATGGAAAGATCAGAAGTTGAGAGCCTAACAAATCACCTAAGGGAGCTGGAAAGAGCAGACCACCAAAACCCCAACTTTAACAGAAGAATCCAAATCACAAAAACAGAGCTCACATATGGGACATAGAAGACAAAAATAGCATAGAAAACATCAACAAAACAAAAAACTGGTTCTTTGACAGAATTAACAAGATTGATGGGCCCTTAGCCAGAATGACCAAGAAAAAAAGAGAAAAAGCCCAAATAAACACAGTCAGAAATACAAAAGATCAAATCACAACTGACCCCAAGGAAATTAAAAAGATTATCAGAGATTACTATGTAGACCTATATGGAGACAAACTTGATAATCTAAATGAAATGGAGAACTTTCTGACATCACACAACCTCCCCATGTTGAAACAAGAAGACATTGAGACACTAAATAGACCAATAACAACCCAGGAAATTGACTCTGTCATATGAAAACTTCCTACCAAAAAAAAGCCCTGGACCAGATAACTTTCCAGCAGAATTCGACAAAACATACAAGGAGGAGTTGATTTCAATCCTACTGAAAGTATTGAGAAAGATGGAATTCTCCCCAAATCCTGTTATGAAGCTAACATCACACTGATACCCAAACCAGGTAAAGATCCAGCAAAAAAAGATAGTTACAGTCCTATATCCCTTATGAGCATAGATGCAAAAATCTTCAACAAGATTCTAGCAAATCGGATCCAAAAACACATCTCAAAAATCATCCACATGAGCAATTAGGCTTCATTCCCAGAATGCAGGGCTGGTTCAGCATTCACAAGACCATTAATGTCATTAAATAAATCAACAGATGTAAAAACAAGAACCACATGATTATCTCATTAGATGCTGAAAAAGCATTTGACAAAATTCAGCATCCTTCTTGATAAAAACCCTCAAGCATTTAGGTATAGAAGGAACATACCTCATATAGTGTGTGCCAACTAAGATAAACCCACAGCTAACATATTGCTAAATGAACAGAAACTGGAAACATTTTCCCTGAAAACTGGAACAAGACAAAGCTGCCCACTCTCATCCCTCTTCTTCAATATTGTGTTGGAAGTCCTAGCTTGGGCAATTCAACAAGAGAAGGAAATCAGGAGTGTCCAAATAGGAAAAGAGGAAGTCAAGTTATCCCTCTTTGCTGATGATATGATGCTATACCTTGAAAATCCAAGAGAATCTGTCAAAAACCTGCTTGCACTGATAAAGAACTTTGGCAAAGTCTCAGGGTATAAAATAAATGTGCAAAAGACACTTGCATTTCTAAACACCAACAACAAGCAGGCAGAAACCCAAATAAAAAACACAATCCCATTCGCAGTAGCCACACACACACAAAAGAAATACCTCAGCATCTTCCTAACGAGAAAAGAGAAAATCCTTTACAATGAGAACTACAAAACATTACTCAAAGAAATCCAAGAAGACACAAACAAAAGGAAAACTATTCCATGCTCATGGATAGGAAGAATCAACATTGTTAAAATGTCCATCCTACCAAAGGCAACCTACAGATTCTTTGCAATACACATTAAGTTACCAAAATCATTCTTGTCAGACCTGGAAATGACAATAGATTTTACTATAAGAGAATCTGTTAAAAACATGCTTGCACTGACAAAAGACTTTGGCAAAGTCTCAGGGTACAAAACACACATGCAAAAGACAGTTGCATTCTTATACACCAACAATAAGCAGGCATAGACCCAAATAAAAAGCATAATCCCATTCACAATAGCCACAAAAATTAAAATTCTATTTCTTTTCCCTATGTTATAACAAATGCATAATTCTACATTTACTATAAATATATGGAAACAAACTTGATAACCTAAATGAAATGGAGAACTTTACTTTAAGGCTACAGTAATCAAACAGCCTGGTATTGGTACAAGAACAGGCACAGGACCAATGGAACAGGGTAGAGATTCCAGAAGCAAAGCCTCAATTCCTCAACCAACTCATCTTTGGCAAAGTCTACAGGGGAGAGGAGAAACTATTCAGTAAATGGTGCTGGGAAAATTGGCTGGCCACATGCAGAAGATTGAAACAGAACACCCACCTATCACCATACACAAAAATTAAATGGATCAAAGACCTAAATGTAAAACCTCAAACTATAAAAATCTTAGAAAATGCAGGAGACACACTTATGGATATTGGAACTGACAACCAATTCCTGTTCAGAACCCTAAAGGCCAATACCTTAAGAAATAAGGTAGACAAGTGGGACCTCATCAAACCAACAAGCTTCTGCAAAGCAAAAGAAACCATCAAGAGAGCAGGGAGAAAACCCACAGAATGAGAAAAAATATTTGCCAGCTGTATATCTGACAAAGACCTAACATCTAGGATCTACAAGGAACTCAAACATGCCGAAAGGAAAAAAAAAAACAAAAAAACAGCCTCTTTAAAAGAATGGGCAAAAGACATGAATAGACATTCTCAAAAGAAGGTATACGGGCAGCCATCAGACACATGAAAAAGTGTTCAGCCTCACTCATCATCAGAGAAATGCAAATCAAAACCACACTGTGATACCACCTAACCCCTGTAAGAATGGCCATCATTAATAAAACAACCAACAACAGATGCTGGCGAGGATGTGGAGAAAAAGGATTGCTTCTACACTGCTGATAGGAATGCAAACTAGTGCAACCTCTTTGGAAGACAGTGTGGCGATTTCTGAAAGAACTAGAAATTGACCTTCCATATGACCCAGCAATTCCCCTATTGGGAATATACTTGGAGGAACTCAAATCATTCTATAAAAAGTTACCTGCACACGTATGTTTGTTGCAGTTCTATTCACAATAGCAAAAATATGGAACCAACCATGTTGCCCATCGAAGCTGGACTGGATAAAGAAAATGTGGTATGTACACACAATGGAAAATTATGCAGCCATTAAGAAGGACAAATATATGGACTTTGCAGCAACTTGGATGGATTTGGAGCCAATCATACTCAGTGATCTATCACAGAAACAAAGAACAGAGTACCATCTCTTCTCACTCATAAGCAGAACTTGAACAATTATAATACTATAAGAAAGCATTTGGCAGTAATGGGAAACTGTCAGGGGAGAGGGGTGGGACTGGCAGTTGAGGGAAACTGCTAGGGGAGGGAGGGGCATATCTCATCAACAAGGGTACCTGCATAATCAGGTTTGTATACGTAATCCTGAATGGTACCCCGCATCTTTATAATAAAAAAAAAAAAGAAAGGATGAAAAAAGATAGCAAGGGGCTCAACTGGGAGCTCCACTGCTTCACGAGCAGCCCGATCAACCAGACAGTTTCTGATTGCCTCTGGAGTATCTGATTATTGGATTCCCTTGCAATGAATGACAGCTACCTCTTGGGGAGCCATATAGCCTCTAGAAGTGCTAAAATTTCCTCTTTGTTTTTGATAGTCTTACCCTCTGTGGTAAGAAGTCCTCATTCCTTGTAGACCATGGCATGGGCGTGGACAGTAGCAAAAGCATACCTGCTGTTGGTAAAAATATTTACCTGCTTTTCCGTTCTCCAGTGCAGGGCCTGAGTTAAAGCAATTAGCTCAGCCTTTTGGGCAGATGTGCTGTGGGGCAAAGACTATGACCAGATTACATCATGAACCATGGTTACGGCCACACCAGCTTTGTGAACTCCCTTTATTACCAGACTGCTGCCATCCGTGACCAGGTCAGCATCAGCCTGGTCCAGGGGATTGTCCCAAAGATCAGGGTGGTGGTCGTGAGAGATGTCCAGTACATCCTCACAGTCATGAACTGGTGTTTCTGGATTATCATTGGGCAGAGAGTAGCTGGATTGAGGCTCTGAGTAGGCGAGAAAGTTAGTCTAGTCTGGTCAAGTAGGAGGCTTTGATATCGGGTGATGCATGCATTTGACATCCAGCAGCCCGTGGCTCCCCATAACAGGGATTCTATGGCATGGGGAATGGTTAGGGCCAAGGTTTGACCAAAAATCAGTTTGCCTGCTTCCTTAACTAGTATGACTGTAGTGGCAATGGTCCAAAACAAGAGGGCCAGACAGAGGCCACTGGGTCCAGTCTTTTTGACAAGTAAGCCACTGGTTGCCTCCAGGGTCCAAAGGTCTGGGAAGAATCCCTTTCACAATTCCCCGCTGTTCATGAATAAACAAGTGCAAAGGCTTTGTAACATCCAGGAGGGCTAAAGCCAGGGTTCAGGTAAGAGCTGCCTCTAACTGCTGGAATGCTTGTTCCTCAGTGGCAATCCAGATCAGAGGTTGATTCCTTGCTTTGGCTGAGTATAGGGGCTTGGCAATCTCAGCAAGTCCTGGGATCCATAGCCAACAGTATCCCACCGCCCCCAAGAATTTGCGTACCTGTTTTTCTGAGGTTGGCATGGTGATACGGAGGATGGCTTCTTTCCAGGCCATGGTTAGAGTTTGCTTACCCTTTTTTCAGCTGATACATGGTAGCCCAAGTCCTAGAGGAGCTGTAACAGAGCTTTGGTACTTTTAAACAAGTATCCAAGTCCACTGCTGTGAGCAAGAGATCATCTACATGCTGGAGCAGAGTACATTCAGGGTGTAGGGCACAGAACCCTGTCAGGTCATGTTGTATGGCCTCCCCAAAGAGAGTTTGAGAGTTTTTGAATGTTTGTGGCAACCAGGTCCATGTCAGCTGGCTGGTGTCTCCCAAGTCAGGATCTGTCCATTCAAAGGCAAAGATAGGTTGACTGACTGGAGAGCAGGGAATAGAGAAGAAGGCATCTTTTAAATCCAGCACAGTGTACACCTGATGTTCAGGGGGAAGCAAGCTAAGCAGTGTATATGGAGTGGGAACTGTAGGAGGGATAGTTTCAACCCACTTATTTACTTCCCTTAGGTGCTGGGCAAGTCAATAGTCAGATGTTCCTGACTTTTGGACTGGAAAGAACAGAGTGTTCCAAACAGATTGGCACGGTGTTAGAATATTAGCTGCTAAGAGTCTTTTGATGTGAGGAGCAATTCCTTTCCAGGCCTGCAAACTCATAAGGTATTGACAAATATGAACAGGCATGCCTGATACCAAGACTTTTCACGACTGGAGGATGATGTTTTGCCAGTCCTGGCGGGTTGGTCTCCACCTAGACTGAAGGAAATTCCTGTTGTAACTGTAGAAGCAAGTTTGATGGGGTATTTTCAGTGGAGGGTTTAGGAGAGGTTAAGAGATATTCATCAAGCATTTGATAGGCAGTGGGAGCAAACATTTCAGTCTTATCGGGGAAAAACACAATGGTAGTTCTTAGCTTTTGGAGCAGGTCTTGGTCCATTAGAGGGAACAGGCAGTCTGGTGCTATGAGAAACGAGTGGGTGACCCATTTCTGTCCTAAATCAACAGTTCAGTTAGAAGTAAATTTGCAGCTGGTAATCTCCCCTGTTGCCCCTTGAACCGAGATTTTTTTGTCGGACATAGATCCCAATGGTGACTTTAGGACTAACAGTTCTGCCCCGGTGTCCACATAGAGTTGGCCCGGGTGGTTCCTGATAGCGGCAGTTACCATGGGCTCTTGGTGGCCTAAGAAAACAGAGCCCTGGCCTCATCAGTCTGAATCATTTTCAGTTCCGCCTGTGGCAGGCAAGACTGGGACCAGCTTGGGGTCCGCAGTCTTCAAGCAGTGGGGACAATTCTTTTTCCAGTGACCAAGTTCTTTACAGTATGCACATTGATTTTTAGCCAAAGAGGGATGCTCTTTACCTTTTGGGTTGTTTTGAGGTTCTCCTTTTTGTTGGTGCAGTGACCTGGAGTCTGGCCTGGTGACCTCTAGAGAAGCCACCAGTACTTTGACCTGCCATTTTGTCTGCTGCCTGCGTTGCCTATTTCTTCTTTTTGGCATCCTGATTGTTGAATACTTTCTGAACCACCTCAAGTAGCTGAGAAATGTTCATTCCTGCAAATCCCCTTGGCTATTGCAACTTTTTCCAGATGTCTGGAGCTGCCTGAACCACAAAAACCAAATTGACAGCTCGAGCATTCTCAGGGGCTGAGGGATTGAATGGGATATAAATATGAAAAGCCTCCTGAAGGCATTCAAGGAATGCCCCCCAGAGATTCCTTGGGACTCTGGAGAATCTCAGAAGTTTTAGAGAGATTGGTAGGTTTGTGGCTGCCCCTCTTAACCCAGGTAATAGAGTCCACCAGTAAGTATCTAAAGCTCTGGACCCTGGCAAGGTGTTGGGGTTCCAATCTGGGTGGAAGTAAGGGAAAACTTTGTTTAGGACTTCCTGACTTTCCTCCTCTGTACCAGCAGCGGAGGCTAGGACAGATTTCCTAGCCTCGGTCTTAATGCATTCATGCTCCTCAGAGGTGAACAGGGTTAGGAGAAGTTGCTGTCAATCATCCCAGGTGGGGTGGTGGGTCCGCATGACAGACTCAACCAAAGATGTTAGAATGTGAGGTTTCTCAGAAAAGAGCGAATTCTGAGCTTTCCAGTTATACACACCAGAAGTAGAAAAAGGAACACATACCAAAAAGGGTCACTTGGATTGATCGGCTCCTCACAGATTGGGGACTTACTGAACAGGGAGTAGAGGAGCCAGATTGGTTTGGGAATGGAGACAGGAAGCCACAGGTAGAAAGGGTAAGGGGAAAGTGGAGGAAGTAACAGTTGAAGAGGAAGCTTGATGGTTATAGGGTGGTGGTGGAGGGCTGAAGTTTGAGGTGAGGGGATCCTCCCTCTAGAGGGTCCTCACCTGAAGGGGGAAGATTAGGATCAGGGTAGAGTTTAGGGGTACCACAGGATGGGTGGGAGGAGTGAGACAACACCCTGGAAAGGGGCAAGTAGGATCAAGGTGGGATTGCCATGGGAAGGGGCCACATGTGGGTTTAGAGGCAAGAATGCAAGAGGGGTGCCAAGGGAACAAATCTTTAATCAGGGAGGAGGATTTTGAATGAAAGCATTGGTCGATATAGGGAAACTTGTTAGGACGACCAGGAGTCCCTGTTATGACCTTCTAAACAGACTGAGTGATGTGAATGTTCAGAGACCCAGTAGAGGACCAGTCGACATTGAATGATGGCCAATCAACTTGACAGAGGGTCCAGAGTCTACCCTTTGAGAGGTAAACACCATAGTCCTTGCCAAATCCAACAGAGAAGTTTTTAATCATAAAGTCCAAGGGACTGGAGGGGTGAGAAGGCTTTGCTCTCATGTTGGTGTAGTTAGAGACTGCTTAGAAGAAAATCAGATAATACTGAGACTCTATCCGGTCAACATCTTGACCTAATGACTAGAGTCCAAGAGGAGCAGCCTCGTCAGGCACTAAAGCCCTTAACAGGATGGCCACAGACAGAACAGATTCTTACCTCCTAGAGAATGCAGAGGAACTCAGGTAGTTTTGAGGTGATGAGAAGTCAGCAGTCGTCCCAACTCCCTCTAGGCCAGA